>NW_022308541.1:0-1076 GCF_002776525.5 Piliocolobus tephrosceles
AAAAAAAAAATCATTAAAATTTATGAAAATGTTTTAGCAAATATGGAAAAAACGATGAAAAATGAAGGATCCCAAAATCAAGAACAAAAAACCTTTACTCTTCGTAAAATATCTAGTATAAATCAAATTGTTAGAAAATTTGAAGAAGACAAACAAAAGTTATTAAATCAAATCAATTTTATTAAGAAGACTTTTAACGATGAATTTTTTTTACTGAAAATGCGTATATCGCATGAAATTGAAAAATTAAGCCACGAAATTGTATTTACTGAAGATGATGAATCTAAACAAGAAAAACCAAAACAAGAAAAACAAAACCAAACCAATGATAAGTTTACACTTACTAATAAAGAAATAACAAACTGTGATAAATCTGAAAAAAACAAAGAAATAAATTATACTAATGTAATAGATGTATGTGATTATAAAAAAATAAATAATATGAATGAACAAAATATTTTAACACGTGATCTTATAAACTTATATATGGTAAAAAAAAAAAATAATAACATATTTAATATGTTTCCAATAAATCTAAGTTCTAATTTTTTTGAAAATAAGTATGGTACAGCTATAAGTTCTACTACCAGTAATAAAAACACGAATGGTATAAAACGCTTAAACAAAATGCTAAATCAGTTTAACAAAGAAATTAACGTATTGAATACTAAACGGATTGAAGCCATTCGAATGATAAAATACATATCTTTAAAAATTTTATCGATTAATGAAAAAAATAGTATACTTAAAGAATTGAGAAAAAAAGAATTAAAGTTAAAAAATCAAAAAAAAGTATATACAAAAGAAATACAAAATATTAAAAATGAAGTAGATAATTGTACAAATTCAACGCAATTATTGTTAGAAGATCTGGAAAACCAAAATGTAACCAACTACATATAGGCATATAAATTAGGCATAATATCTTATAAAAGCGCAACAAATCAAGAAAAAGACAAAATACATAAATAAATGACTAGATAAATGGATAGTTAAATGGATAGATATGTTCCAAATGTTTAGTTACTTTTTTTGTTTTACATTTTTATCTATTTGCATAAATGTATTTGCATAAA
>NW_022308542.1:0-7555 GCF_002776525.5 Piliocolobus tephrosceles
CTGTGGGTTTGTCATAAATAGCTCTTATTATTTTGAGGTACGTTCCATTAATACCAAATTTATTGAGCGTTTTTAGCATGAAGGGCTGTTGAATTTTGTCAAAAGCCTTTTCTGCATCTATTGAGATAATCATGTGGTTCTTGTCTTTGATTCTGTTTATATGCTGGATTATGTTTACTGATTTGCGAATGTTGAACCAGCCTTGCATCCCAGGGATGAAGCCCACTTGATCATGGTGGATGATCTTTTTGATGTGCTGCTGAATCCGGTTTGCCAGTATTTTATTGAGGATTTTTGCATCGATGTTCATCAGGGATATTGGTCTAAAATTCTCTTTTTTTGTTGTGTCTCTGCCAGGCTTTGGTATCAGGATGATGTTGGCCTCATAAAATGAGTTAGGGAGGATTCCCTCTTTTTCTATTGATTGGAATAGTTTCAGAAGGAATGGTACCAGCTCCTCCTTGTACCTCTGATAGAATTCAGCTGTGAATCCATCTGGTCCTGGACTTTTTTTGGTTGGTAGGCTCTTAATTATTGCCTCAATTTCAGAACCTGCTATTGGTCTATTCAGGAATTCAACTTCTTCCTGGGTTAGTCTTGGAAGAGTGTAAGTGTCCAGGAAATTATCCATTTCTTCTAGATTTTCTAGTTGATTTGCATAGAGGTTTTTATAGTATTCTCTGATGGTAGTTTGTATTTCTGTGGGGTCGGTGGTGATATTCCCTTTATCATTTTTTATTGCTTCTATTTGATACTTGCCTTTCAAGTCTCAGCTTAAAAGGCATACCCTTGTAAGAGAATGATTTAAAACACTTCGCAGTATTACAGAATAGTTTTTCCTTATTTTCTAATGATGCTGTGAATGTGTATGCATAAGTATCATTTAGTTTTATATTTATCTGGTAATTTAATGAAATCTGAAAAATTATAGAGTATGTTTGTGTTTATATTGCATTTTAACAGTTTAATCAAGACCTATTATATAATTCCTCCACAAACTACATTTAGTTGTGATCCGTTTGAAATTTTTTAAATGACTTTGGATTCTTATTTTCCTTGATTAAATTAGAATTCACTCCCCTGTATTTATAGGTGACATTTGTCCTACAGCTCAGCAGCCAAGTTTAACAGAAACAAATCAGTGGTCTAACAAAGCTGGCATTTTACGAAGAGGATACTAGCAAGTGCTTTTTGTAGGATTTGGGGTTGCATTAGAAGATTTTGGGATGATCCAAGGAACCAGGTATTTCAGGATTGAGTGCAGGTAAGAAGCAGCGGTAATTGTCCTATTAAGTATTGTCCAGAAAATAAAAATTTACATCTGTCATAGTTAAACAAGCAAGAAAGACTTTATCAGAAACAGTTGCAACTTGGGTTAATACTATTGCATTAGAAGACAGGGCGAGAACTCCATTCCACTGAAAGAAAAGATGGAAGGATATTTTTAATGCTGAGGTGATCTATCTAAAAGTACTGGAGGACATTAGGCAGGAAATTGGTCAAGGTGATTAGGCCACCAGTGTTTGCTAATTAGTGAAATTAGGCTTTTACTCTCCAACAGGGACAGGGAGATAGAGGTGCTATCTTTCTTAATTGCTCTCATATCCTTAAGAAAGACACTTCAGGGTCAGAGCACTGGTAAGAGACTAAGAGAAAATTTACATCTTAATGGTGCAGAAAAAGCATATAAAATAGCAAATTTTCTGAAGAAATGCTCTGAGAAAAGTGAGCTCAGGGACCCATAGTGAGAAAGAAGTCCGTCTAAACTGTAGTCAAGCTGAGCGAAATCTTAAGGGAATCACTGTTTTCTAGAAGGATGAAAACAAAAGAGCAAGACTAAAACTGATTTGTTAAAAAGCAGTAGGCACTCATGGAAGCCTGGAAATGAGGCTATTTGGCCTTTTTTTGTTCCTTGGACAGTGCTTTTTGTTTGTACTCAGAAGTGATTACAGATAAATTTTGTTTGATTGTTTATTTGTTTTCCTCAGCATTATAGAGTGACCTCATCTGATATTGGGTATTTGTGAAATTATTGATGTTCAGTGGAACATCTAACAGTTGCTATGCCAGCTATCATATCTGTTTATTTCTGTCTTTACCTTGATATTTTTGTGTTTGCTTTTATTTTTGGAAGGAAGAGAGATGTATTTTTATAGATTTGGAAAAGAATATATATATATTCATATACATATTCATATATATATTCATATATATGTATTCTTCCTAATCAGTCATCATAGCCAATTGGCTCTACCTTCAAATTATGTATATATAAATTATATATACCAAAATCTATATACATACACATTTCTTCTGTATTTTGTATAGATTATCTGTTACTTGATGATATTCTGAATTCACCCTATAGAAACCAAATAGAACTAAAATTTCATAAATCTCTCCTATAAAAACCATAATTTAGAGTATAGTGTTTGATAATTTCTTCTACTTTTCTATTGTTGTTAGTGTTTTCTCATTTCTTGTCTAAATGGCTTTTAGAATTTAACATTATCATCACAATAAACATTTAATCCAGAACTAGAGTAATATAATTCACAAAGTATTTAAATATAGTTGTAATCCTTTTCTCATTTCAAATGAGTTAGTAACATTTCTCATTTTTACTTATGTTTATCATACATTTATTTTTAATAAACAATGCTGCATATAATTTTTTAAATGTTTTTATTCTTTCAGGGAATTAAGGAATATAACTCAGGTAACTGATCACATCTATTGACTTACCTATAAAATACTGAGATAACATAATCTTGATAAGAGAAAAGAAGACATACTGCATTTATTTTGCTTTGCTTTGAATATATCATGAATTACAGATAATGACTCTGACAAGCAACATATCTGTACCTCTAAGTCTAGTAAACATTTCTATACTAACTAGGACTTCTAAAACTGATTATAATTCTAATCTTCCTCACTCACTTAGCAAAAATTATAATACAAGTCAGTATAAAATCAGACCTCAACTCTCATTTCCTTGGAAATGCGCTGCCCTACCTTATGGCTTCAAAAGCAACCTATATGATTCCTAAATTTTTATCTGCAGCCTGGTCAATTCCCATCAACTCTAGATCATACATAAAATTTACTTGGATATCTAATTGACAACTCAAAGTTAATATGCCCATTAATGTAATGGATTCCTGATTGCCACGCTTCTCCCAAAATCATTAACTCCTCTAGATTTTTCTGAGTTAATAGCAGCTCCATTTTCCAGTCACTCAGACAATGATTTGAGTCATCCTTAACACCTTCTTTTAAATCACATTCTTTTCTTAATCAGCCATCATATCCAATTGGCTCTATCTTCAAATTATATTCAGAATTCAACCAAAAGAATTCTGCTACTACCCTGTTGAAGTCACTATCATTTCTCTCCTGGACTAGAACTAAAGCCTTCCAACAGATCAACTGGATAACTGGATTCTGACAGTACAACAGCAAATGTTGACTGCATCTTGCTGCAATTCTGTTTAAACACTCCAGGGACTGCCAATTTCCCTCAGTATAAAAGACAAAATGAGAAAGCTTATGTGATCTAAATAACATTACCCCTCCCCTCTGGGACCTCATCTCCTGCTTTGACTGCTCCCACTGACTCTGGTACAGCCTCATTGTTTTCCTTCTTGTGATTATGTTCACAGCTCAGGATCTTTGTTCAGGCTGTTCTTTCTGCCTAGACTTCTCATCACCGAGATACCCTCCAGTCTTGCTCCTTTGCCTTATTTAAGCTTTTGCGAAAATGTTACCTTAACATTGACATGTTCCCTGAGTATTTATTTTAAAGTTTAACCCCCCGTTTTACCCAGGGTTTTACTAAGAGACAGAAACAATAGACTATATATAGAGAAAGATGAAAAATAATCTATTAGGAGAATGGGCTCACTTGATGAAGGAGGCTGAAAAAGTCTCAGGACAGGCTGTCTGCAAAGCAGAAAAACCAGGAAAGCTGGTAACATGGCTCAGCCCAGCACCAAAGGCCTTAGAATAAAGAAGTCAATATTAAACTTTCAGTCCAAAGCTGAAGGCCTGGAAGTCTAGGGGGCCACTGGTGTGAGTCCCAGAGCCCAAAGGCTAGAGTTCTCACATCCAAGGGTGTTCATCACAACTATGCCAAAGTCCCAGCCCATGATGAGGTCCGAAGGGAGTGGGTGGATGGGTGGCAAGTAGCTGAAAGGACACTTAGGGGGATGTGGCAGGTGAAATGTAGTTTTATTCAGCAGCTCTCTCATTACCAGTCTCTCACACTGTCCGCCTTTATCTTGGCTGTCTGCTCTGGCTTCTCCCAGCAGCCGGCTCTGTAGCTCCTGCTGCCCCCACACCCACAGCTGCACTCTCTGGCCTGCAAGGACAGGGTCAGCAGCTTAACCCTTTCCCTCTAGGCACAAACCAAGTCCTGGCCTCCCACCTGCCCGCCTTCGAGGTAACCGGTTCTCCCTTACAGGGATCATTAGTGTTACTCTGTCTTCCTAGGCACAAGAGAGAGAGCCATGTCCTGGCTCCACCCTGTGTGCCTGTAAGACAGACAGCTCTGGTTTTCTCTCTTTCTCTGGGCACATGCGTGAGCCCTGTGCACAGTATCAGCACGGGAGTTATACCTTTTACAAACAATAGTGGCTCCTAGCCAAGTATGAGCTTACACAAACAAGTAGAGGTTACACAAACAAGGTTATATAACATCATGAACCCGCACTCCAAACTCACTGAGTCACTTTGGCTGGGATGTTTACTTTGGCCTACGCCTGACCAAAGCACATCTTTGTACCTTACAAAGGGCGAGAGAGGAAGGGCATTGCAGCTCTGGGAGAGAGGGGGCAAAAATTTACCCTTCCCCTACCTTTTTTTTCATCCTACCTCCCAGCTGATTGGATTGTGTCTGCTATCATTGAAGGCAGATCTTCCCTACTCAGTCCACTGATTCACACACCAATCTCCTTCAGATGTACCCTCACAGACACACCTGGAGCATCCAAATCATTCTTACCAAACAGCCAACCACTTGGGTTTCCCTTGCAGCAGAAGAGGATAGGTTCAATGTCTCTTAAACACTGAGAATAATTAATACTGTCCCTTGATATCCTATCTGGATATCCTTTAATCCAGCCACGTTGACACCTAAATCAACCATCACACTTCTGTACAGCTGAACTCTCTCCATTAACTCTTCTTGCTTTATTTATTTCCATGATACATATCAAGTTCTAACACTTAATAAAATTTAAGTAATGGTTTGCTTTTCTTCTTCCACTAGAATGTAAGTTCCATGAGGAGAAAAGTTTTATTTTATTATTATTTTTTTTCTGCTGAATCATCATCTTAGCAGAGTTGGGCACAAAGTAGTTGGTACATGTAAGTTAACTGAATTCAAAGGGGATTAAATATAATTCTTAAAATTCTCTATAGAATATCCTTTTGATAATATTCCATGAGTCTGAATAAAACACTTCTCTAGCTAGCATTGTATCATTCTGGATAAAATAAACTGTGTGTCAGTAAAAATTCAAAAATCTAAATGTTGTACAACAGTGGTTTATTTCTAACTTATGATCAAATTGTTGCAGGACTTTTCCTTAGTTCAGCTAAAGAAGGAGTTCTTAGCTGGGCGTGGTGGCTCACGCCTGTAATCCCAGCACTTTGGGAGGCTGAGGCGGGCGGATCACAAGGTCAGGAGATCGAGACCACGGTGAAACCCCGTCTCTACTAAAAATACAAAAAATTAGCTGGGCGCGGTGGCAGGCACCTGTAGTCCCAGCTACTCAGGAGGCTGAGGCAGGAGAATGGTGTGAACCCAGCGGTGGAGCTTGTAGTGAGCGGAGATAGCGCCACTGCACTCCAGCCCAGGGGACAGAGCGAAGAGAGAAACTCAGTCTCAAAAAAAAAAAAAAAAAAAAAAAAAAAAAGGAGTTCTTGTCCGTCCCACGGTCACGAAAATTTAGGCTCACAGATTGTTTAAAGGGTGTGGAAAGCAGGGTTTTATTGGATGAAAAGGATAATAAAAGGGAAAACAGGGACTTTTGCAAGGCCAGAGTCCCTCAGCTAGAGTGCTTCCTGCCAGTCATTCAAATCCCAGGTTCCACCTAGAAAAAAGAGGGGCCCCGCTCCTCCTTGCTGCGAAGGGCACGAGCTTCCTGAGGCACCACCACAGTGGACGGGCGGGTTAGAGTTTCTCCAGGGACCCCCTCCCTCCTGATTGTCTCATTCCTTCCTCGGAAGAAGTACCTGTAACTGCCATTAGATTAAGGATAAGGACAAAGAGATCTTAACTGCTTCCTGCTGACAGGGGCACCGTTTTGGCGAAACAGCAGTGAGAGCTCCCTCAGAAGCCTATCCAGAAGAAGGGGCCATCATCAGAGGCTCTGGTTCCATGACTGTTTGGAATCTGATGGCCTGAAGGCAAGAACAGACAAACCTGGCTATTAGAAAACATGTATCAAAATGAAACAAGGGTAGGGTTAAGGACAGCTCAAAAATTCCGAGGTCCTTTACCAGTTTGCACAGAGAGAAAAAGGCCAAAAGCTTGACTGGTTAAAAACAAAACAAAACAAAACAAAAAACTTTACCCTTTTCCCAGCATATTGGGCTTCTGGGTTCCCTTGCCTGGAGCCCAGTCCTAAGACAAGCAGTTTAAGGTTTGGGAAATTAACTCTTTCCAGTTTGGAGGATGCATCTGAGGGGAATGTCCTATAGTACAGAGACACAATTACCTATCAGTGAAGCGAGAACTGAGGAAATGAAAGGAAAAAAGCAAGCATTTTTAAAAGGAGTCCCAGGGGTTTAGGATGCATTCGAAAGGGGTACAGACTGAAGATGAATGGCTATGCATCTAGTAAGAGATAAGCAGGCGTCCCTGGTTCCCTTCTCTTCCTAGCAGATACCAGGGCACATGAGGGAGAGAGGGAAGAGCGTCCTCTTTCCCTCTTCCATCCTTGCATCTCCGAGTCCTGGTGATCTTGGCAGGTGCCACCATGAGTGCCAAAATGGCTTGCACTCGTGAAGCAGGGACAGCCTAGAGAATAGGAATTCTCCGCTCTCACCTATGCCTCTCTCCCCGTGACTGTCGGTATCCTTGGAGTTCCCTAGACCTCATTTATGCCATGGATATTAACGTGGCCTTTATCTATGAAACCGGAAGCTTGGGGTTGGCTTAATTGGTAGGAACCAGTCACGCACACCTGAGCTGTGCCTCTTAACTTCCATTATCATCTTCCCCTGGATTCCTCAGATCCAGTTTTCTTGCTTAGTGCTTTGACTCAAAGCTTGGAATTGAGTCCTGGACAAAAAGGTGTCTCAGGGGAGTTGCATGAACTCCTTATCATAAGCCGAATACTAAGTTAAAACTGTAGAACTGAGTCCTCCTTCAACAAGGGAAGGGAAAGGATGTCTTGTGACACACCCAGATAACTGGTAGCTATAGTTATGCTTGCTATGATTTAGGTGCATAGTGCTTGGCTTTGGTTAGCTTTCTTGGTCTTACCTTCTGTTTGGAGGAACGGAGGCAAGATGGTGCACTTCCGGGTTCTTCTTCACCACCAAC
>NW_022308545.1:0-2603 GCF_002776525.5 Piliocolobus tephrosceles
CTATGTTACCAAATAATATATTGTTACCATCTTTTATATCCTTGAGTAAGAGGATAATTTAATGTTGGTGGCAAGATAACACTTCATTACATGCATTATAGTCTTAATACATGAAAGACAATTTGAATTTAAAACAAATTAAGGTCACACACAATCTCAAAAAAAAGTGTTACAACACTAACTTCATTTTATTACACAAAACTGCAATTGGTAAAACTATTTACTACAAACATTTAAAATGTTTCCTTTTCATTAAAATGCAGATGAGTATTACTCTAAACATCCACTCATGCATCTCTTACAAGGTTTAACTCAACCAAAAAGAACTTCTCAACTTAGATTTTCATCACAGATCTTGCATTTCACTGTCCTCACTCATCCATGGAATAATTTTTGAATGGTGCCCATCTAATACAAAAAAAAACCCTCATAGCTCTGATGCAGCAACAGTTGTTGACTCAGTGCTATTACATGAACAGCAGGTATCAAGGAAAAGCAGGAAGGTATTTAAAAGTTGAATTGGATCAACATTTGCTTTTCAAAAATTCTGAAATTCAATGGAAAATTCTACAGTTCAATGGAAAAAAGTACACTTTGAATGTGAATATACCTCTTCAACATTAATCTTCTTTTAAAATTACATAAAAACAATTTATGTAATAATTTTAGCTTTGTTTTCTTTTCCATATTCAACACTCTGATTCTGTCAAATGCCTAAATGCAGACATTTTGTCTGTTTGATTTCATCTAAGCTGTGGTTTATAAACAAATGTGTTTCCACTAAAGAACACTTTCTACCTCTGTTTCAGATTTTAGAAACACTTATTTTAAACCAAATTTTAATTTTTGTGTCCAAAATAAGTTTTAAGGGTATCTGTTCTTTCATACGAAATAGGTTAGGCTGCCTATTTCTTACTCAGCTCACGGAATGGTTCTGCTTATGAAATTCTGCATGCTGCCTTTTAGTGAGTGAAAAGTTTGGGGTTGAACTTGTAAAAAGTCATCTTTCCCTCAAAGAAATGAAAGAAAACAAAGCAAAGTCAGTGAAAGACAGTCTATATAGTTTCAGGAGTAAATCTATATGTGGCTTTGTCAAGCACTTAGATGGATATAAATGCATCAACTTGCTTTTAAAAAATGCACCATCTGCTTCCCCAAAACGTTGTTACTTGCCTTTTCAAGTTATTGACAAACACACATTCGATATGCTCTTATATGTTATAGTTATGTAACATATGAACTCAAGACATTTTATTCATCATAATGAAATCCTGTTTTAAAACATCACAAAACAGGAAACAGCATTCAAATTAGATTTACTATATAAAGATACGGTTCAAATAGGACTACTGAGTTCATTGAACACTAAAACTATGAAACAATTACTTTTTATATTAAAAAGACCATGGATATAACTTATGAAAATCCAAATGCAGGATAGTAATTTTTCTTTACTTTTTTAACCTAGCTGAATTTATGAATGACCATTGCAGGTGTTTAAAAAGAAAGAAAAGTTGTTTTATCTAATACTGTAAGTAGTTGTTATATTCTGGAAAATTTAATAGTTTTAGAGTTACTATATCTCCACTCCTTGGTTAGGCAATAAAACAGCCTTTCACCATTGTGGAATGATGCCCTGGCTTAAAGTTTTAAAGTCTAAAGTTTAGCTCCACATCATGCTTCTTATGAGAATTCTATGTGGAATTTGGTATTACAGAAACTGATTAGTTTGTCAGTTTGCAGATAGATTTAGCACAGTACTCTGGATAGACTGAGATGTTCTTTCACAGCAGATGATCTCTAATACTGTAAGATGCTGATCTTTAGAATTGTTTAATCAGTTTTATTTTTGTACAGTATTAGTGACCTAAGTTATTTTGCTGTCCCATTTTTATAAATCAAATGAAGTTATAAAAGAGGATTCTGACAGCAGGTATTTTGTACATATGTATATATGTTATCCAAACAAAAATAATAAATGACAAAGAAAAAAATGTTCTTCCACATTCAGTATACTTGTAGTGTTTCTCTTGAATACAAATTCTCTGATGTTTAATAAAGTTTTAGAAGCGTCTTCAGGGTTTTCCTCTGGCATAAAATATGTGTACAAAAATATCTGTGATCAAAGTGAGGTGATTACACCATCTTTACAGTTTTAATATTTATGTTCAGAATCAATACTCTTGTTCACTTTAAAGGCTTATGTTTTCTAAAAAGTCTTAATTACATGTATAATGCTTTAATTAAGTATGAAGTATTTAAAGTTGAGTAGAATTTATACAGAAACGTTTTGTCACATTCTTTATGTTTTTACAATATTTCCGAACTATAATTGCTTTCATATAGTATAAGCTGTGAGCATTGACTAAATGTAATACCCCTTTCTTTGTATTGGTAGAGGCACTCTCCAGTATCAATGCTCCTATGTACAGTGTACAGTAATGTGTGACAAACATTTAAAGGCTTTGTGACATTCTTCACATTTTTAGGGTTTCTCTCCATTAGTTCTGTATAAAACTCTGTCACATTTTTCAGGTTTTTAGACTTTCTCTCAAATATGAAGTATCTTATGATTAGAAAGGCTTGAGCAAGATGTAAAGGCT
>NW_022308546.1:0-1073 GCF_002776525.5 Piliocolobus tephrosceles
AAACAATGTAAGTCATCTCCTTGATCTTTGACATGAAGGGGTAATTTTCCCCCAAAATAGTACCTCTTTCCTTGACATGATTTAATCTGTCGTTAGAGTATTTAACAGGATTTCTTTCCTTCTTAGAAAATAAAATATACACCTTTCCAGTATGAAAAACTCTAACTGATAATGCTATAGCTTAACCAGGTCAAAAGCATTTTTTTTTTTTAAGTTAAAAAAAGAACCTAACTGCATCTTTGGACCTTATGTGAGGTAGTGTCCAGGGTCACTGGGACCCCTGCTTGGCCGGTGTAGCTGGGTACCAATTAAAGACAGAAACCCAAGCATTCACTCAAAGCCCCTTCCCAGCTGTTCATCCTAGTGGAAGAAGCCATGGGTACAAATGAATGCGGCATTCCACGGAGGGCTTTGGGGATAGGCTGCTTGAGAACATCAAAGTGGCTCACATCCCCCGAGTATAAAGCCAGTGACTGCTCTCAGCTTCCATCCACAGCAGCCAAGGTCTGGAATCACCTGAGTGCCCGTCAACAGGGGATGAAGGGAACGTGGCCCGAACATACACAGGAGCAATACTCCACCACACGGCGGAGAGCCCTGTCATCCGCGGCAGCATGGATGGAGCTGGAGGACATTACGTGAAGCAAACGAGCCAAGCAAGGAAACGGCGCATGTTCTCACTCATAAGCAGGTGCTCAGAGTAGATCTCATGGAGGCCAAGATTAGGTGGTCAACAGGGCCCAGCAGAGCCCACTCAGAAGCAGGATGGGCAGAGGCTGGTGACGGGCACACACACAGCCTAATGGGAACACGAGACCTACTATTGATAAATCAGCAGGGGGATGGCAGTGGGTCATCTACTGTGTATTTCAAAACAGCTAGGAGAGAATAACTTGAACATTACCAGCACAAGGAAAAGAAACTATTTAAAGTGAAAGACATCCCAAGTACACAGACTTCATCAATATAGCGGTGAATCAAGGTATCCACAAGCACTCGGAAAATATGTACATATATTATGTATCAACAGAAACAAAAACCAATGACAGAACCATTTGCGAAGCACGTGCAGG
>NW_022308547.1:0-10288 GCF_002776525.5 Piliocolobus tephrosceles
TTTTTTTTTTTTTTTTTTTGAGATGGAGTTTTGCTTTGTTGCCCAGGCTGGAGTGCAATGGCGCAATCTCAGCTCACTGCAGCCTCTGCCTCCTGGGCTCAAGTGATTCTCCTGCCTCAGTCTCCCGAGTAGCTGGGATTACAGACGCCTGCCACCACGCCCAGCTAATTTTTTATTTTTAGTAGAGACAGAGTTTCTCCATGTTGGTCAGGCTGGTCTCGAACTTCCGACCTCAGGTGATCCACCCACCTCAGCCTCCCAAAGTGTTGGGATTACAGGTGTGAGCCACTGCGCCCAGCACAAATGCCTTTAATTTTTGCCTGTGATATGAAATTCTTGACCTCAAGATTGGGCTAAGAACCAACAATTTCTGTCTTCTAGAATTTCTAAACAGTAACATACCATCTTTTAAAATATAGTGCTTTTTGCTTCTCAAAGCCCTTTAACCCTTACATCTTGTTTTATTTCCAAGACCAAGCTGAAAGGTTGCGATGGCAGATAGTTTCTTCCAGGCTCTGCCACTTACTAGCTACGTGACCTTGGGGAAGTTGCATACCCTTTCTGTGCCTCAGTTTCCTCACATGTAAAATGGAGGGGATGAAGGGCCCACTTCATGGGGTTACAGTGTAAAGTTTAAATGAGTTACCAGATGTAAAGCCATCAGAACAGTGTCCCGAACACTGGCAAAGCTCAGTGAACAGTAAGCATTCCCGTTACTATAACTGCTGTTGTATCCTGGGGGCCAGCCAGGTTTTGTTTTAGAATAAAGCTTAGCTTCCTAGCGGGGGAGGTTTCCTCTTTAATTGTAAGAGTATTCCCAGAGTACTACAGGTCTGTTCTTTCCATTACTACTTGTTTTTGTGTGTGTGTGTATGTGTGTGTTTAATACTCTTTCTTGCACCCTCTGCTCCACCCAAGTTTTGCTGACTGCTCCCTTTGTAGTCATCTGCCCACTCTTGTAACTGTATGTTTTCTTTTTCTTTTTCTTTTTTTGAGACAGAGTCTAGCTCTGTCGCCCAGGCTGGAGTGCAGTGGCACGATCTCGGCTCACTGCAACCTCTGCCTCACGGGTTCAAGCGATTTTCCTGCCTCAACCTCCTGAGTAGCTGGGATTACAGGCGTGTGCCACTATGCCTGGCAAATGTCTTTAAATTTTTAGTAGAGACGGGGTTCCGCCATGTTGGCCAGGTGATTTGGAACTCTTGACCTCAAGTGATCCACCCACCTCGACCTCCCAAAGTGCTGGGATTACAGGTGTGAGCCACCAGGCCCGGCCTTTATTTTCTTTTTTATCTATTAGACTAGGAACAACCACGCCCTCCTAGAAATCATACCACCTTCTTCCTACCTGAGAAGACTTTTGTTAGAGTGTATGCTTGTTTGCAACCACTAAGATCTTCTAATTTGGCTGATATTTTGGTTTGGGCGCCATGAAAATCAGTCACCTAGATGTTTCTTATTCTTTTCTGGCCAGTGGCCATGCCACTGGGCAACCACAAGGCAGACTCGTTCCAAGTACATTGAGCAACACCAGGAGGTACTGAACGGAGCTATCAGGGTAACACGAACTTCTTGGGAACAGGCATATGAGAATGCTGATCTGCTGAGTATGTTACTGCAGAGATTCCCATGTATACAGCAAATAGCCTCCTTTATTGACTCTAACTTAAAAGATCAGCACATAATTTTCTAAACAAAAAGTATATGGATGTTTCTAGAACACCAAAATCCCACCAGCAGGGAACCACCAGGATTGCGTCTTGCCTTGAAAGCAGTACCAGACGGATGCAGGCAACGTGGGAACACAGTAGCTATTGTGCACTAGGAGCCCCAAATACTGACTGGCATCAGCTTCTGGGACAATATATTTTTTTTTGAGACAGTCTCACTTTTTTTGCCCTGGGTCACTGGAGCACAGTGACACTATCAGAGCTCACTACAGCCTTGACCTCCGGGCTCAAGCAGTCTTTCCGCCTCAACCTCCAGAGTAGCAGGGACCACAGGTGTATGCCACCATGCCCAGCTCATTTTTTGTAGAGACGGGATCGCGATGGGTTGCCCAGGCTGGTCTTGAACCCCTGGGCTCAAGTGATCTGCCCACCTCAGCCTCCCAAAGTGCTGGGATTACAGGTGTGAGCCACCGCACCCGACTTTGGGACATTTTAAATTTATTTTTGCTGGAGGGGAGGGTGTGTATTCTATGACTGAAGTCCATAACGGCCAGCATCTGATCCTTGCTGAGGTCAAGTTCAGTGGGGACAGGTTACCCTCCTCAGCAGATCTTCTTGGCAGTGCAGACAGAACAGCATTGGCGTTTCCAAAACAACCACACCCATAACTATAGCTGCATTTCTTAACACTCCTCCTCAGCATCCCATGGTTTTGAAAACAGGGAAAAACACACCAATCATATCTCTAGAATCACAACTTTAGAGTTGGACTGCTTCCCAATCCTTTCCTATACAAACCTGGCAGTGAGCCTGGATTGTGATGACCCCTCTTTCAAAACCACACACACAGTTCAAGTAATCCCTTTGACATTTCTGAAAAAAAAAAAAAAAAAATACAAAGGAAGCATGACCAGACAGAAAAACAAGACAGCTAAACATGGCAGCTAAACCTTCTTTACACTTAACAAGTGGCTCCCCACAAAAAGCAAAGCAACTGTTCATCTCAGAGCCCCCAAAAAGACTGTCCTTGTGAAGGCCTTTATAATGTTGCCTCCAGGCACTGAAAAGGTCATCAGATGTTAGCCATTTCATTGATTATAGTAAGCACATTATCTCAATTCTGAGACAGGTTACTACTGACAATATATGTGAATCAATGCGAATAAATTAGGTAGTTTTTTCAGATGGATAAAAACAATTCTCTTGTCATATGAAAATAGAGCTCAGTTAAGAAAATGGAATGTAAACATCTTGGTTATATTCTCTTTTTGTTTTTTTGAGACGGAGTCTCAATCTGTAGCCCAAGCTGAAGTGCGGTGGTGTGATCTCAGCTCACTGCAGCAGCCTCCACCACTGGAGCTTAAGTGATTCTCGTGCCTCAGCCTCCCAAGTAGCTGGGGCTACAGGCACGCACCACCATGCCCAGCTAATTTTTTTGTATTTCAGCAGAGACGGGGTTTCACCATGTTGCCCGGGGTGGTCTTGAACTCCTGAGCTCAGGTGATCCACCCACCTCGGCCTCCCAAAGTGCTGGGATTAACAGGCGTGAGCCACCGCGCCCGGCCTTGGTTATATTTTCAACATAGTGAAGGTTTGAAAAATTAGATCCTAAAATAGGAGAAGTTGCCCTTCACAGTATTTGGGATAAAATGGAGTGCCACCAGCTCGGATGAGAATTAAGCGAACAGTTCAACAAGGAAACCAATTCACAGAGAACACACCGGGTGTCAATCACAAAAAGGAATAAGCTGGAATGAAGGTATTCTCGGGTTCTCTCGCTTCCAGTGTTGATACAAAAACACAACTTCACAGTACCCCTCTGGATTTCACCTCCTTAGCAGCAAGATCCTCCCATAACATCCGTTTCCCTCGGCCTTTGGGTCATGATGAAAGTTGGGAGGCTGAGACGGGCGGATCACGAGGTCAGGAGATCGAGACCATCCTGGCTAACACGGTGAAACCCCGTCTTTACTAAAAAATACAAAAAACTAGCCGGGCGAGGTGGCGGGCGCCTGTAGTCCCAGCTACTCGGGAGGCTGAGGCAGGAGAATGGCGTGAACCTGGGAGGCGGAGCTTGCAGTGAGCTGAGGTCCGGCCACTGCACTCTAGCCCGGGCGACAGAGCGAGACTCCGTCTCAAAAAAAAAAAAAAAAAAGAAAGTTAAGCAGAAGCAAACCTCAGATGACCCAGCCTTGATTAGGCCCCGCAGGGTCATTAGGCCCATCCTCATCACCACTTCACACACTCCCTAAGGTGTCTTATCATAGCCCCCACTGGCAAGGTGAAGGTCACATATGCCACTGATAGATCTGAAAAATAAACACTTTTGTAGCCCAAGGAATTAGAAATACCTTCATCTGTTTTTTTTAAAATGGTCTTTACATCAAGGTGCTGCGGCCAGTGGGGCACGAGGCAGAGTTTTCACCTGGGTCAGAAGGTTTTGGAACTCTTCCACTGCCTGTGAATGTGCCTTGGGGTTGAGCACCAGGTGCTGGAAGAGATTGACAGGCTCAGCACTCCTAAATGTCTTAGGGATCGGGATGGTCAGGGGCAGAGAAGTGTTACCAATGAGGAAATGATGGAGGGACCTTTGCTGGAGGCCACGGCCCAAGAACCAGAGAATGTCCTGGAGCCGCTGAGAGAGCATGTTGTGGGCCCAGTCCGTGAGGGGCAGCCGTAGCAAGAGGTGCATGAGAGCTGTTTTAAAGTGGTAAGATGTGAGGATGGGGCGGGATGCTCCATGGGGTAAGCTCTGATGCTGCCGGAGACTTAAAATGATCTGGAGGCACTTGAGGTGACAGGTGTTCTCGGGGGCAAAGCGCCCCACCAGCTTCAGGAACAAGTGCTCACAGGCCACAAAGGACTCAGGCCAGTCCACACTGGTGAGCTGCTCCTGGTCAGAAGCCTGACTCACCAGGTAGACCAAGGTGTCTTCTCGTTGCACCCCCAGGACCAGGTGGATTGAGAGAAAGCGGCCTGAGCGATAGTCTAGCCTGAGCTTGCAGGAGGTGGGAGACGGTGGGAGACTGAGTTTAAAGTCATACTTGTGGGCCACAAGGGCCCAGGCATTGCCCATCATGTTCCGGAACCACTGCACAGTCTTGCACACGTCTAGGTGGAGGCCAGTGCAGAGAGCTGCCTTGATGGAGCTGCTACACTTCCCCAAGACTGCCGAGGGCTCCCTGTGGTGGTGCACCAGGCACAGCACGTCCCCAAGGAGTTTCTCACGCTTGCACACACATTCTGACTCCACCAGCACACAGCCACAGCGGCGGCCCAGGGCCGGGTCCTTCATTTCCAGGACAAACATGGTGCCCTGTGGGGGGACGATGGGCACCAGGATATCAAATTTCTGGGTCTCATGGAGGGTTCCCCATTTCTCAAAGGCAGCCCCGATGCCCAGGCAGTCTTCCAATTGTGGGTGAGCCTCCTGGCGGCTGAGCACCCGACAGGCCTCAATGAGATCATCCACAAAACTCTCCACAAACTCACAGGTGCAAGGCAGGTCACGGATGGCATTTTGGACGTAGTGTTTGTAAAAGGAGTCCAGGGCCTCCTGGGAGGGGAAGTCAGTAAGCCAGTTGTAAGAGGTGACAGGGACAACATGGACTTCCTCCTCTTCCTCACTGCTGGAATCAAAGGCCGGCTCTTGCTGCATGTTCTGTCGCAGGAGCTCAAAGATGAGAAAAAGGCAAAAGAGGCCAGTGTTCCACAGGTTTGCCAGCATCCAGCCCAGAGGCCCCTCCTGGCCATCGGCCTGGAACGGCCACCTCATGTCTTTCTTCCCCAGCACTAACTGGTCGCTGGATGTGTCTCCTCTCCACAAGTTCTCTGCCTTCTGCTTCTGCTCAGCCGCTTGCTTTTTCTCTTCAAACTCCATCTCTAGCAGGCGCATCTCCTCGCTCATTCGCTTCTCCAGCTGCCGACTCCTGGCTAATGTGTCCAGGTCCATCCGGTCACTGACCATCAGGGGGTGGTGAACAACATACATCACTGCCAAGAACAGCAGGCTTATCACAGCCATGGAGGCCTCTGCATCTGGAGAAGTGGGAGAGTACGAGTCAGTGGTCATCTTCCAGACTCATCGGCTCTCTAGCTCACACTCCCCAGAGCCCTGGTACCCCAAATTCTGAAAACCAACTACTCAGGAGAAACAGAAAGCCCACAGAGCTTGGCTTGGACACAGCAAGGGTGGTCGGCCTGGGAGGAGGTTCGAGAGAAAAGAGGGCGGCAGGATGTGCCCCTCAGTCTCTCTCCTGCTTTCCTTCCACATGGTGTGGGTGGTATTTAGGCTTCCAGAAAGTGGACATGGGACTGTTTTCATTCCTGTGTAGGATGGGGAGGGGGACCCTTGTGGTAGGGTGGCCTCACCCGACTCATCAGTCAACCATGGGCACCAGACGTGCCCTGCTGATCCCAGAGGCTCCTTTCATAGCCAGAAAGCCCCGAGCCTGCCTGGGTGACACCTTTCCTTTGCCCCGGCAGCCAGCTGTAGCATTCCACTTCCTCTGTGACTTCACAGTCTTCATTCTGCTCACCCAAAATGCAGTGAGCCTCATCACTCAGCCTCTCCCTCTCTGCCAGGGTGTGCCAGGGAGGCACAGTGCCGCCAGCTGCTTGCTATGGTACCCTCTGAGCTCCTAAGGGGCCAGTGGATACCCAGTGTGTGGGCAGGCTAGCTTCAGGTCTTAGTCCAGAAAACTGTCTGCAGAACCCGGTGCCCAAGGCCTACCT
This sequence comes from Piliocolobus tephrosceles, assembly GCF_002776525.5. Classification (NCBI taxonomy): domain Eukaryota; kingdom Metazoa; phylum Chordata; class Mammalia; order Primates; family Cercopithecidae; genus Piliocolobus; species Piliocolobus tephrosceles. Next base: position 6,405 of record NW_022308547.1, read on the forward strand.
GACAGCCGCAGGGCTCAGTTCCACTGCCTCCCCACCCACCCGTGAAGCCCGAGCTTCTGCCAGTCACCCTAATTCACAAGCTACCGCGCTTACCCAGATTCATGAAGGACTGCACCGTGTGGACGCTGAAACCAGCTGGGACTCTCCTCCCTTTGGAACTTGGCCTTGCTTAGTTAGTCTCCCCGCCCTGTCCAGGAGCCCTGTTAAAATGCACAAGGTACCTGGGGGCTTTGGTTCAACTCGGAACCCGCCCCTCCCCCCATTCATAACTTCCCCAGATGCCACGCCCAGAGACTTGTACTCTCACCCGTCTACCCGTAGGAGGCCAAGGGCCCATCCCACCTCGGGATGTCTCCCGGGACCCAGGGCCGGGTTACTCACCTTCGGTGTTAGGAGGAACACGGTCTTAAAGAGACAGCGCGGCCTGACTGCCACTGCCTTTTTCCCGGCAGAGTGGGGGCGCCCGGTTCAGCGCTGGGGCCGCGCGCGGGAGTGGCCCTGCTCCTCTTTCCTGGGTTACAGACCATGGTTGGCTGAGCGTCTGAACGTCTGGCTGGGCGCGGTGGGCCCCTAGGACCCCCAGCACGCGGCTCCCAGGGCAGCCGCGCGCCGCAGCCGCTCCCGCCGTCCGGGCTCCTCCCCGCCCATCCAGTACAAGCTCCTCCCCGCCCAAACCCCCGTGGCTCAGCTTGTAGGGGCCGCGGCCTTCGCACAGCGGGTCTCCGTCCGCACCCAGGCCCCCGTGGGTTTGCTGGGAGTGGAGGGGCCGTGGCCACACACCGTGGGTTTGCTGGAATGGAGGGGCCGTGGCCACATACTCGCCGCTGCTCGGCCTCCCTGGGGTGGCAAATGGGGCACCGCGTGCCTGCCGTCAGCTGCCCTCGGTTCAGTTCAGTGGAGAATAGACTTACTAGGATTCGGGTAAGGATGATGGTGGCAAAACTGGGAATTGACCGAGAAAAGCCATTCTCACTTCGGGCTGGCCCTGAGCAAAATGGCACAAGAAATAAGATGTGGCTGCAGCACCCTAAATGTGCTTCTCTCCCAGACCACGCCCAGACTCAGGCGTCTTTCTCATATCAACCCCTTTCTCATATCAAAGTGACTCTCCTGAAAGAACAGACAGCACCCAAAGACCTTGTGGCCTTGCTTGCTACTCACTAGCCACGTGGGAGTTAAGAATCCTACCTACAGGGCAGCTCTGCTGATACATGGGTGTATAAAAGAGAACTTTATACAGTGGAGGCTGGACAAGCTTTATCACACCTTAAGAAACACCAACAGAATGGGTTTCCTGAAAGGGATCTTTTGCTCAAGCCTGTAATCCCAGCACTTTGGGAGGCCGAGACGGGCGGATCACGAGGTCAGGATATCGAGACCATCCTGGCTAACACGGTGAAACCCCGTCTCTACTAAAAAAAAATACAAAAAACGAGCCGGGCGAGGTGGCGGGCGCCTGTAGTCCCAGCTACTTGGGAGGCTGAGGCAGGAGAATGGCGTAAACTCGGGGGGCGGAGCTTGCAGTGAGCGGAGATCTGGCCACTGCACTCCAGCCCGGGCGACAGAGCCAGATTCCGTCTCAAAAAAAAAAAAAAGATACCAGAAAGAGCCCTTAGTCTTCCTGTCCTGTGTCAGCTCTCCAAGGAGAAAAGGAAGTGATGACTAATTCACTAAAATTGATACTAATTCACTAAAATCCCTCTGCTGAAAGACAGGTTTCAGGGTTTTTGTTTGTTTGTTCGTTTGTTTTTGAGACAGAGTTTCGCTCTGTCACCCAGGCTGGAGTGCAGTGGCACCATCTCGGCTCACTGCAGCCTCCCCGCCCCAGGTTCCAGTGATTCTCCTGCCTCAGCCTACTGAGTAACTGGGACCACAGGTATAAGCCACCATGGCCGGCTAATTTTTATATTTTTAGTAGAGACAGGGTTTCACTATGTTGGCCAGGCTGGTCTCGAACTACTGACCTCAGGTGATCCGCCCGCCTCGGCTTCCCAAAGTGCTGGGATTATATGTGTGAGTCACCACACCCGGCTGGGTTTCAGGTCTTCTTATCCAGTGGCAATGTGTAGGGAGCTCCCAAATAACTTGTACTTCCAAAAATTCTGACTTATTTAATTGTGGAGCGGGAAAAACTATCTGCTGGCTGACAATGACTGAAGTTCCAAAGTTACTTTTTATAAACGTGAATTATGGAAAATAGATCACAGGTTATTGAGCATTCATGCATTTGGAGCGGTAATAATGAAAGTCATTGTTATCTTTTCACTGATGACATGATGTCAGGACACAAAATCTATGCTTCAGAGTGTGCAAAAACAATCATGTTTAAGACCATGTGTTTTTAAGTTGTATTATTTTAATTGACAAATAATAATTGTACATATTCATAGGGTGCACAGTCATGTTTCATGCGTATGATGTATAATGATTTCAGATTAGGGTAATCAGCATATCCATCATCTCAAACATTTATTTCTTTGTGTTGGGAAGGTTCAATCCTCCCTCCAGCTATTTGAAACTATGTATTATTACTATTATTATTTTGTGTGTGTGTGATGGAGTCTTGCTCTGTCGCCCAGGCTGGAGTGCAATGGCGCCATCTCAGCTCACTGCCACCTCCACTCCTGCGTCAAGCAATTCTGCCTCAGCCTCCCAAATAGCTGGGATTACAGGTGCATGCCACCAAGCCTGGCAAATTTTTTGTATTTTAGTAGAGTGGGGGTTTCACCATGTTGCCCAGGCTGGTCTCAAGCTCCTGAACTCAGGCAATCTGCCCGCCTTGGCCTCCCAAAGTGCTGGGATTATAGGCATGAGCCACCACGCCTGGTCTATTATTGTTAACTATCGTCACCCTACAGCGGTGTGAAACCCTAGTACTTCGTCCTCCTATCTGACTATAATCTTGAATCCTTTAACAAATCCCTCCCTGTCACCACCTTCCCCTCCCCTTCCCAGCTTCTGGCATCCTCTGTTCTACCTTTTACTTCTATTAGATCAACGTGTTCTAGGTCCCACATGTGACTGAGAACATGTGGTGTTTACCTTTCTGTGCCTGGCTTATTTCACTTAATATCCTCCAATTCCATCCAAGTTGCTGTGAATAACAGGATTTCATTGTTTTTTTATGACTGAATAGCATTCCATTGTGTACAGATACCACGTTTTCCTTATTCATTCATCTATTGTTGGACACATAGGTCAATTCCATATTGGCTATTCTGAATAGTGCAGCTATAAACATGAGGGTGCAGATGTCTCTTTGATATAATGGTTTCCTTTCCTTTGGATAGATTTTAAGTAATGGGATTGCTAGATCATGGGAGTAGTCTCCATGTTATTCTCCATAGCAGCTGTACTAGTTTACCTAACAGCATATCAGAGTTCCCTTTTCTCCCCATTCTCACCAGCATCTGTAAAACCATGTGCTTTAAAATGTGTGTTTGTGGTTAAGGATTTGTTTTAAAAGTGGTTGTTGGATGGGCGCGGTGGCTCACGCCTGTAATCCCAGCTCTCTGGGAAGCCAAGGCAGGTGGATCACCTGAGGTCAAGAGTTCAAGACCAGCCTGGCCAACATGGTGAAACCCCGTCTCTACTGAAAATACAAAAAAAAAAAAAAAAAAAAAAATTAGCTGGGCGTGGTGGTGCATGCCTGTGATCCCAGCTACTCATGAGGCTGAGGCAGGAGAATCACTTGAACCCGGGAGGTGGAGGTTGCAGTGAGCTGAGATCGCACCACTGCACTCCAGCCTGGGCAACAGAGCAAGACGCTGTCAAAAAAAAAAAAAAAGTGGTTGTTAGGTTAGATGGTTGTTAATTCATGGTCTGTACAGAAATGAAGTTGGTTGCCTGATACTGTTTCTTTTTTTTTTTTTTTTTTTTTTTTT
>NW_022308548.1:0-3430 GCF_002776525.5 Piliocolobus tephrosceles
CATCTTTGTGGTTTTATCTGTCTCTGGTCTTTGATGATGGTGGCGTAGTGATGGGGTTTTGGTATAGGTGTCCTTCCTGTTTGATAGTTTTCCTTCTAACAGTCAGGACCCTCAGCTGTAGGTCTGTTGGAGATTGCTTGGGGTCCACTCCAGACCCTGTTTGCCTGGGTATCAGGAGCAGAGGTTGCAGATGATAGAATATTGCTGAACAGCGAGCGTACCTGTCTGATTCTTACTTTGGAAGCTTCCTCTCAGGGGTGTACTCCACCCTGTGAGGTGTGGGGTGTCAGACTGCCCCTAGTGGGGGATGTCTCCCAGTTAGGCTACTCAGGGGTCAGGGACCCACTTGAGCAGGCAGTCTGTCCCTTCTCATATCTCAACCTCCATATTGGGAGATCCACTGCTCTCTTCAAAGCTGTCAGACAGAGTCGTTCACATCTGCACAGGCCTCTGCTGCTTCCCCTGTTATTTTTTAGCTGTGCCCTGTCCTCAGAGGCGGAGTCTACAGAGACAGGCAGGTTTCCTTGAGCTGCTGTGAGCTCCACCCAGTTCGAGCTTCCCAGCGTCTTTGTTTACCTACTTAAGCCTCAGCAATGGCAGGCGCCCTTCCCCCAGCCTCACTGCTGCCTTGCGGTTTGATCGCCACAGACTGCTGTGTTAGCAAGGAGGGAGGCTCCGTGGGCATGGGACCCTCCTGGGCAGGTGTTGGGTATATTCTCCTGGTGTGCCCATTTGCTTACAGTGCAGTATTGGGGTGGGAGTTCCCCGATTTTCCAGGTGTTGTGTGTCTCAGTTCCCCTGGATAGGAAAAGGGATTCCCTTCCCCTTGCACTTCCCAGTTGAGGCAATGCCTCGCCCTGCTTCAGCTCTCGCTGGTTGGGCTGCAGCAGCTGACCAGCACCAATTGTCTGGCACTCCCTAGTGAGATGACCCCAGTACCTCAGTTGAAAATGCAGAAATCACCAGTCTTATGTGTCGCTCGCGCTGGGAGTTGGAGACTGGAGCTGTTCCTATTCAGCCATCTTGCTCCGCCCCAACCCATGACCACATTTTTAAATGGCATATTGGTAATTGGTATATTAATCATTTCAGTCATACATGACATATTTGTTTAAACAACTTTCAAAATCTAAACTTCTAGTTATTTGGAAATTTTTTTTTTTGACTTAAACAAGGACATTTATTATTTTATACCTAAGAACGTCAGTAGTTGGGTATACTCCAGGATTGGTTGTTTCAGCAATTAAATGGTGTCATCAGGATGTGCCCTCTGCCATTCATGAGTTTTATTTCATGCTAGTAGCAAGATAGTTGCTGTATTGCTAACCTTTTTGCCCCCAAATGACCAAGTCAAGAGATATGAGGAAAATTATTGTATCATGTGGCAATCTCTCTCTTTTTTAAAAAAATTATTATTATACTTTAAGTTCTAGGGTACATGTGCATAACGTGCAGATTGGTTACATATGTATACTTGTGCCATGTTGGTGTGCTGCACCCATCAACTTGTCGGCACCTATCAACTCGTCATTTATATCAGGTATAACTCCCAATGCAATCCCTCCCCCCTTCCCCTTCCCCGTGATAGGCCCCGGTGTGTGATGTTCCCCTTCCTGAGTCCAAGTGAACTCATTGTTCAGTTCCCACCTAGGAGTGAGAACATGCAGTGTTTGGTTTTCTCTTCTTGTGATAGATTGCTGAGAATGATGGTTTCCAGCTACATCCATGTCGCTACAAAGGACACAAACTCATCCTTTTTTATGGCTGCATAGTATTCCATGGTGTATATGTGCCACATTTTCTTAATCCAGTCTGTCACTGATGGACATTTGGGTTGATTCCAAGTCTTTGCTATTTTGAATAGTGCTGCAATAAACATACGTGTGCATGTGTCTTTGTAGTAGAATAATTTATAATCCTTTGGGTATATACCCAGTAGTGGGATGGCTGGGTCATATGGTACATCTAGTTCTAGATCCTTGAGGAATCGCCATACTGTTTTCCATAATGGTTGAACTAGTTTACGATCCCACCAACAGTGTAAAAGTGTTCCTATTTCTCCACATCCTCTCCAACACCTGTTGTTTCTTGACTTTTAAATGATTGCCATTCTAACTGGTGTGAGATGGTATCTCATTGTGATTTTGATTTGCATTTCTCTGATGGCCAGTGATGATGAGCATTTTTTCATGTGTCTGTTGGCTGTATGCATGTCTTCTTTTGAGAAATGTCTGTTCATATCCTTTCCCCACTTTTTGATGGGGTTGTTTGTTTTTTTCTTGTAAATTTGTTTGAGTTCTTTGTAGGTTCTGGATATTAGGCCTTTGTCAGATGAGTAGATTGCAAAAATTTTCTCCCATTCTGTAGGTTGCCTGTTCACGCTGATGGTAGTTTCTTTTGCTGTGTAGAAGCTCTTCAGTTTAATTAGATCCCATTTGTCAATTTTGGCTTTTGTTGCCGTTGCTTTTGGTGTTTTAGACATGAAGTTCTTGCCCATGCCTATATCCTGAATGGTACTACCTAGATTTTCTTCTAGGGTTTTTATGGTAATAGGTCTAAAATTTAAGTCTCTAATCCATCTTGAATTAATTTTCATATGAGAAGTAAGGAAAGGATCCAGTTTCAGCTTTCTACTTATGGCTAGCCAATTTTCCCAACACCATTTATTAAATAGGGAATCCTTTCCCCATTTCTTGTTTATCTCAGGTTTTTTTTTTTTTATTATTATTATACTTTAAGTTCTAGGGTACATGTGCATATCGTGCAGGTTTGTTACATATGTATACTTGTGCCATGTTGGTGTGCTGCACCCATCAACTCGTCAGCACCCATCAATTCATCATTTATATCAGGTATAACTCCCCAATGCAATCCCTACCCCCTACCCCCTACCCATAATAGGCCCCAGTGTGTGATGTTCCCCTTCCCGAGTCCAAGTGAACTCATTGTTCAGTTCCCACCTAGGAGTGAGAACATGCGGTATTTGGTTTTCTCTTCCTGTGATTGTTTGCTAAGAATGATGGTTTCCAGCTGCATCCATGTCCCTACAAAGGATGCAAACTCATCCTTTTTTATGGCTGCATAGTATTCCATGGTGTATATGTGCCACATTTTCTTAATCCAGTCTGTCACTGATGGACATTTGGGTTGATTCCAAGTCTTTGCTATTGTGAATAGTGCCACAATAAACATACGTGTGCATGTGCCTTTGTATTAGCATAATTTATAATCCTTTGGGTATATACCCAGTAGTGGGATGGCTGGGTCATATGGTACATCTAGTTCTAGATCCTTGAGGAATTGTCATACTGTTTTGCATAATGGTTGAACTAGTTTACAATCCCACCAACAGTGTAAAAGTGTCCCTATTTCTCCACATCCTGTCCAACACCTGTTGTTTCCTGATTTTTTAATGATTGCCATTCTAACT
>NW_022308549.1:0-4785 GCF_002776525.5 Piliocolobus tephrosceles
TCTCTTCTTTTCAATTGTTTGGAACAGTTTCAGTAAAAATGGTACCAGCTCTTCTTTGTACCTCTGGTAGAATTCAGCAGTAAATTCATCTGGTCCTGGGCTTTTTTTTGATTGGTAGGCTATTTATTACTGCCTCAATTTCAGAACTTGTTATTGGTCTATTCAGGGATTCAGTTTCTTCCTGATTCAGTCTTGGGAGGGTGTCTGTGTTCAGGAATTTATCAATTTCTTCTAGATGTTCTGTTATAGTTCAAGTGCATAGATGTGTTTATAGTATTCTCTCATGGTTGTTTATATTTCTGTGGGGCCAGTAGTGATAGCTCCCTTATCATTTTTTATTGTGTCTATTTGATTCTTCTCTCTTTTCCTCTTTGTCTAGCTAGTAGTAATCTATTTATTTTATTTTTATTTTTTTCACAAAAAACCAGGTCCTGGATTGGTTGATTTTCTGAAAGGCTTTTTGTGTCTCCCTTTCCTTTAGTTCTGCTTTGATCTTGTTTATTTATTGTCTTCTGCAAGCTTTGGGATTTGTTTACTCTTGGTTCTTTAGTTCATGTGGTTGTGATGTTCGGTTGTTGACCTGAAATTTTTCCAGCTTTTTGATGAGGGCATAAATTTCCCTCTTAACATTGCTTTAGCTGCATCCCAGAGATTCAGGTATGTTGTCTGTTTGTTCTCTTTAGTTTCAAATAACTTCTTGATTTGTGCCTTAATTTCATTATTTACCAAGGAGTCATTCAGGAGCAGGTTGTTTAATTTCCTTGTAGTTGTGTGGTTTTGAGTGAGTTTCTTAACGTTGAGTTCTAATTTAATTATGCTGTGGTCTGAGAGACTGTTATGATTTCAGTTGTTTTGCATTTGCTGAGGAATATTTTACTTCAGATTATGTGATCAGTTTTTGAGTAAGTACTCTGTGTCCATGAGAATGTATATTCTGTTGCTTTTGGGTGGAGAGTTCTCTATATATCTATCCAGTCCACTTGATCTTTAGCTGAGTTTTCTCTCTTAATGCTCTAATATTGATAGTGGGGGTGTTCAAGTCTCCCACTATTATTGTGTGAGAGTCTAAGTCTCTTTGAAGGTCTTTATGAATCTGAGTGCTGCTGTGTTGGGTGCATATGTACTTAGGATAGTTAGCTCTTCTTGTTGAATTGAGCCCTTTATCATTACGTAATGCCCTTCTTTGTAATTTTTGATCTTTGTTGTTTTAATGTCTGTTTCATCAGATACTAGGATTGCAACCCCTGCTTTTTTTTCTCTTTTCCATTTGCTTGGTAAATCTTCCTCCATCCCTTTATTTTGAGCCTATGTGTCTCTTTGAACATGAGATGGGGCTCTTGAAGACAGCATACCAATGGAGTTTCACTCTGTCCAGGTTGCCATGCTGTCTGTGTCTTTTAATTGGTGCATTTAGCCCATTTACATTAAAGGTTAATATTGTTATGCATGAATTTGATCCTGTCATCATGATGTAGCTAGCTATTTTCAGAGTTGTTTATGTGGTTGTGTCATAATGTCACTGGTCAGTGTACTTCAGTGTGTTTTGTAGTGGCTGGTAATGGTTTTTCCTTTCCATATTTAGTGCTTCTTTCAGGAGCTCTCGCAAGGCAGGCCTGGTGGTGACTTATTCCCTCAGCATTTGCTTTTCTGAAAAGGATCTTATTTCTTCTTTACTTATGAAGCTTAGTTTGGCTAGATACAAAATTCTAGGTTGGAAATTCTTTTCTTTCAGAATGTTGAATATGGGCCCCCAATTGCTTCTGGCTTGTACGGTTTCTGCTGAGAGGCCCACTGTTAGTCTGATGGGCTTACCTTTGTAGGTAACCTGGCCTTTCTCTCTGGCTCAAAAGATGGTTTATTGAAAGGATTAGTAAAATAAGTCCCTAGCCCTGTTAACCCCGAATAAAAGAGGGAAGATACAATGATCAATTTCAAAAATAAATACAAATAAATAAATAAATAACACATACAAAAGGACAAAAGAGAACCCATCACTACTGACTATATTGAAATGCTAATAAACGAAGAGTATAAACATTTCTAGGCTCACAGATTTGTATTTGATATCTTAGATGAAATAGAATGCTGCTTGAAAGATAAAAACTACCAAAACTAAATATGAAAGACACATAAGTACACCCACACAGATAGATATGTATTTCCAATACCTATCTCAGTGTTCATGTAATAATTGGAACCAGCTAAAAATAATTAAAAAAGAATAATCCAATTCCAGTGGTTACGCTTAAAACCTTTGAACTTTTGTCTTGCATTTCAGAAGACTTGCCAATCTGATCATCTAAATAAAAGAACATACTCTAACTCTTTCACTTGTTCTCCAGTCTCCAAACACGTAGACAAATGCCCCCACTATTTTATATATGCAACCTCACTTATGATAAAAAATTCTCTTCAAAAAGAAAAAATTCACAAAGTTAAAGTCTTCTTTAGATTAAGAAAATGTATGTTACTTTTCACCTGTTTTAAGGCAGTGGTAACTTAAGCCAGGAAATATATTCAGATAAATGATTACTATTTGAGGTGATAGGGGGTAGTAAAGTGAAGTATGAATTACGAATACTATAATTCATTCACTAACTCATCACTTCCCAAAATCTACTAGCAAACAAAACAGGGAAGGAGAAAAAATTTGTACTTTTCAAATATTACAGTCCATTTTGTATAGTGATATTCGTGGATTTTTGAACTTCTGTTTTTTTTTTCTTGAAAACTTGTTAGTGGTGAAATAATAAGCATGATAATATAAATTCAACACTAATTATCGGTTGCTATGTGTTTAAATGAACTAAAGTATAAAAACATTTTTGAGCAAACTCTAAGAATGACCTAGTAATCTCATGTCATTTTGCTATAAGTGCATAGCCTTTGAAATTAAGAGATTTTTCCCTCATTTACTTCAGGTTATGATGTGCCAGTGGAAACACCATCTATAAACGGCATACTGAGTATGCTAACATATGATGGAATGGTTTCAGTATGCAGGCAGATCCCTATTTTAAAATACTATGTTCTCTATTAGTTCTGTTATTCCACCAGTCTATATTCTATTCACAGTAGACAAAAGTGTGTAACAAATCCTTAAGGTCCATACTTTTCTGGTGAAAATATTCTGATCAACCTTATTCACCTATAATTATCATCAGTTCTGAAGTGAACATTTCATCTCCTTTCATTTTTCATTGCTATTCCTGCTGATGAAGATAAAGTGAATGCGTGAAGGACTTATACTGAATTGTTGCCATTTGTGCAATTAGTCTTCCAATTTCAGTTAGAAGCTTTATTTACCTAAATAATATTTAAAGTTACACATATTGGTAGAGTACTAGAAATAAAAATTGCTTTTATGCAGTACATCTTAATGAAAGTTTTGTTATAAATGACAGAATGCATGGTGGAGTATGAGAAGGGAGAGGTTGAAAGTACAAGGTCAACATGAAATCTGTGAATTATAATAATTATTGTTTTCCGAAAGGGCATTCGGTGAAAAATATCAACAAGAGATAGAAACATCCTGCAAATGTTACATGTATTATTACCTAAATGAAGATATGAGGAATATAAGGTCCTTTTGAAGATTAAGTTAATAAACACAATTTATACTCTGTTAGTTTTCAAAGAGACCATCTGTGTGACTTCATTTAGCAGTTCTTTATACTATGTGTGCCTACAATTCAACCTAGAGTTGCTTTATAATTAATATTTTTCGTTAAAAATTTGTTAATATGAATCTCAAGGAACTTCTGTATTCACTGCTTTTCTCGATTTAAAATAAGCTGGTAGGCTTTTTTTCCCCCCCAAAGCATTTAAGAAGTAGGATAATAGAGTTTATTAATCTAACAGAATTCTCATGATTGTGACAAAAACAACTGGAGTCCTTTGGGTACTGAGAAATGAAAAATTGTAGAATTAGGTATTGTAGAAAGCAGGAACTTAAACATCTAACTCCTGCTACCAGCATCACGTATGGCTGTACGTTCTAAAAGACACTGATAGTGTAGAACAATTATACCGTGCATATGATAGTCTTTCTGTGAGGCCAGTTATTTTAAATGATATTGATAAATATTGCCAGGGCTGTCCTCCAACAAATATGTTCAGCACACACATTAGGTTATCTGTAAAAAGGAGGTTAGCCTGAGAATATTGCTATTGGCATTACTGACTCTTGAACAACAATGAGGTAAGAAACTCGTTCAACAGAACTCAAATAGTTTAAGAGGGCTAATGTAGTCACAGATCAGTATCACTCCCTTTGTTACCTCTTAAAAATGGTGAACGTGGCCGGGAGTGGTGGCTCACGCCTATAATCCCAGCACTTTGGGAGGCCAAGGCAGGCAGATCACGAGATCAGGAGATGGAGACCATCCCACTAACATGGTGAAACTCCATCTCTACTAAAAGTACAAAAACATTAGCTGGACGTGTTGGCATGCACATGTACTCCCAGCTTCTCGGGAGGCTGAGGCAGGGGAATTGCTTGAACCCTGGAGGTGGAGGTTGCATTGAGTGAGATCATGCCACTGCACTCCAACCTGGGCAACAGAGGGAGACTCCGTCTCAGAAAAAAAAATAAAATGAAAAAAAGGAAAAGGTAAAAACAAGTCCTGTAAGCAGGAACACAATTGAAATTCCCCATTTAAGTCTTAGAAGTTCCATAGTTAAAAGCAAACAATGTTAAAAAAGGAAGGCACAATCGAAGATGAATATACAAAAAGACAAGCTACTTTGATGAATTTATATAAATGATAAAAAAACTGATTTAGA
>NW_022308551.1:0-8742 GCF_002776525.5 Piliocolobus tephrosceles
CTTGGTATCTGTAAGGATTCCTGGAGTAGCATTTTAAATCCCCTAGTTCCTGGGAGAAATCAGGACTGGAAATCAAAGTACCCTGGAGATGAGTATGGTGTTTGCTTTCCTGAAGACCCTTTCAGCATCTCGCTGTCACTCATGCATACATTAGGTATTTCTTTTCTTTTCTTTCTTTTTTTTTTTTTTTTTGCAACAGTCCCATTCTGTCATCCAGGAGGAGTGCAGTGGCACAATCTCAGCTCACTACAACCTCCACCTCCAGGGTCCAAGAGATCCTCATGTGTCAGCATCCCGAGTAGCTGGGATTACAGTCACGTGCCACCATGCCCAGCTGATTTTGTATTTTTAGTAGAGACAGGGTTTCGCCATGTTGGTCAGGCTGGTCTCAAACTCCTAACCTCAGGTGATCCACCTGCCTTGGCCTCCCAAGGTGCTGGGATTACAGGCATGAGCCACCGCACCCAGCCTCATGCATACATTAAGTATTTCTTGCCCTCCTGCTGGGTATAAAGCCCTGTGTCAGATGCTGGGGGCATGGGAATGAATACGATAAACATGTCCCCTACTCTTTTGCTGAGAATAAGGTTTTAGCCTTTCAGAAACAAAATCTGGCCCAGTGCATGAGGTCGTTTGTGTGTTCTGGCGACAGGTCATCCTGTGGGTGCTCCCTGGGCAGATATGTCCTACTCAGATTAGTCAGACTCTTTCAAAGTGTGCCCGTTAGGAAGCCATGAGAAGCCCAGTGTGCCAAGAACACTATGTTGTGATTCTAAAACCATCCCTGGGGATTAGGACTAGACACAAAGTGTGAAGACTAAGAGCTAAATAGGAGAGTTTGACAGAATCATACCTCAGGGGCTCTTTGCAATGCAGTAAGAATCTGCTTTCTGTGTTTATGCATTGACCAGCCCTCCTCCACTTCACCCCCAATATTCTTTTAAGTAGGAGTTGAAGGGTATAAAAGCTCAGCCGTTTTTTTTTTTTTTTTTGAGACACGATCTCGCTCAGTGGCCCAGGCTGGAGTGCGGTGGCACCATCCCAGCTCACTGCAACCTCCACCTCCAAGATTCAAGCGATTCTCCTGCCTCAGCCTCCTGAGTAGTTTTAGTGGAGACGTTGTTTTGCTATGTTGGCCAGGCTGGTCTCAAAACTCCTGGGCTCATGTGATCCTCCCACCTCAGCTTCCCAAAATGCTGGGATTACAGGCATGGGCCACTGTGCCCGGCCTCATCTTATTAATGCAGGTTTTCCTACACTTAAATCAATTACATACAAATCTTCCAGTTTTCTCATTTTAAGTGCATTCTTAGAAATCGCGAAAGAAAGCAGAGTGGGCAAGCTGATCATTTTGTTCCCCATGTGCAGTCAAGTCTCTAAGTAGCTTGCAGTTAACTGCTTTTGCCACGAGAGGGCGATCACTGCTGGAAAGGCAGAGCTGAGTGGGCCAAGGTTGGACCCTGGGGACGTTGATGAACTAGCAACTGGTTATTATATTCCATTGATCCAGGGCCAGAAAGAGGAGACCAAGGACCTAAAATGCTTTAGGCTTAGCTAGGTGATATTCTAGGACGAGAAATTTTGGAACTGCTTCAGTTACCAGCATTGTATTATACTTTTATGTGTAAGAGCCTGAAGTTCAACAGAAAAAAAAAAAAAAAAAAAAAAAAAAGTCGGGGCGGAGCTGTCTTTTCTTTTAAAAATAGACGCATGGAAGCATGTGTTTGTTTGTTCCTACTTGGTGTTTTTGTTTTACTTATAAAATGAAAACAGCTGAAATAATTTCTGGATTGTTCTGAACTTTTGAGCAGACTCCCAGACGGTTTCTGCGGTCTCGGCCCTCAAAAACCCACCTGATGGGGGATGGCGCCCATCTTTGGAAAAAGCTATTTGAGGCTCTGTGAAGCGGCTGGAGTTTGTTTGTTTTCCGTTGTATTTGAAAATGGAAGTCAAGCATGCTCCCAGGGCAGAGAATTCCGCAACTGTGACCATCTTGCAAGGGGCAGGAAAGGATTTACAGTATTTTGCTAGACTAATCTCCACTTCCTTCTGGGGTAAAAATCCTTACCAGCAACTCCTTACCAGCGACTCCTCTTCTGGCTAAATTGGAGTAGCATTTTCCTATCAAAGTCATTTAAGATACAAATTACTCAGTAACCTGAGAGAAGGGTGGAGTATTCATTTCTAATGACTTCACAGAATTCCAGTCCTCTCTGAGCTCCAAGAGTTGTTGACTATCATCAGGTGTTAGGCCTCACATCTTTCATTTGCTCACGGTGTTTTGCTGTCTATGAAAATGGTTAACTGGCCGGGCATAGTGGCTCACACCTGTAATCCCAGCACTTTGGGAGGCCGAGGTGGGTGGATCACTTGAGGTCAGGAGTTCAAGACCAGCCTGGCCAACATGGTGAGCCCCTGTCTCTACTAAAAATATAAAAATTAGCCAGGCGTGGTGACACGCGCCTGTAATCCCAGCTGCTCGGGAGGCTGAGGCAGGCGAATGGCTTGAACCTGGGAGGTGGAGGTTGCAGTGAGCCAAGATCATACCACTGCATTCCACCTGGGTGACAGAGCGAGACTCCGTCTCAAAAACAGAAAATAAAAAAAGAAAATTGTTAACTGCCCTTAAAAATATAGTCTTACTCCTTTGACACTCAAAAGTTCTCTAAGTATATTTACAAATTAAGTTCATATGAATTTTAGTTAATGATTCACTTCTCAGTAATTGGCAATCCCAAATTAATCAGATTTCCTTGCACTAATGGTTTCTTTAATACATGATATTAGATGGTAATAGAAAGGACAATCTTGGCAATAAATGCTTAAATCATAGCATGAGGGATTTAGATTATCATCAGCAGCTTGCACCAGAAGCAAATTCTGACTGAATATTATGTCCTTTGTAGATTAGATAGAAGAAGAATTAGGAAGATACAAAGAAACATTTTCTAAGCATAGTTAGACTCTGATTTTGGTGACAGTACAAACTAGGGAAGTTGGAAAATGCCTCCTTGGCCTAAAACTGGTAACATAATAAACTAGGACTGGAGGCAAAATTACAGAATTTTTTTTTTTTTTTTTGGTAATTCTCTTGGACTCTTTCTGGGGGATTCTTAGTCTTATAGAATGTTGCTACTTGATGCTCATCCATGGCCTGTGGAGTTTATTGTCCTTTCATGTGCGTGTGGGGAGAAAAGGGCTGGGGCAGTGGGAAAAGGGAGGCCCCGTTGTTGCTAACACCAAGCCCAAGCTTTGTGTAGATGTGGCTCCTCATTTTCAACCAGAAGAAGGAGAAATTTTCGATGTTCTAGCTTGAGAGACCATGCTCTTAAGTTATTTGACCCTGTACATCCTCAACCCTTCAAAATAATTAAATTATTCCACACTTCAGCGCTGGGATCACAGATTATATGATAATAATTTACCAAGCTTCTTTTCTGCAAACAGGTAAAAGAGGAGGAGACATGGATGGTAATGTAATTTCTGGATAGTTTAAACCTAAAAGCCTGCTATTAGGAGAAAAGGGGAAAATGACTGTTCAAGACCTATATCTTGAAGGAATGCTGTTTATCTAGTATTCAAGGGCCTGGGAGTGTGTCTGTGGGTAAACTAAGCAATTCCTCCAAGAATTCGGACGGGAAACAGTTTTGGGGTTTGTCATAGTTTCTAATATTCTCTTAAAATAATCTGTTTCCCAACAAGTAGAAGCAGACGTCATTTCACGTAAAGAATTTCTCTGACTCTACCAATAGCCCTTCCATCTTCTTATCTCTCCGGTTAAACTTGAATCAGAAAAAGAACACAACAATTTTGGTAAAAAATTTGTTGTTCTTCTCATCCGAAAAGCCAAAAGTTATTGGTGTGTGAGGACCACAGTTCAGGTAAGAGCTACTGTAACTAAATTTAGAGAAATTACTTTTCAGATGGACTTTTCTGCTCTAAAATTAGATACTTCTCGTTGGTCTTTGCTTTATCTTCCTAATCAAGATCTGAGGTCACTGGAGGTCAGAAACATATGACAAAAAGGAATTTAAATATTTTCCAGTTGAAAAATTATCCTAAAATATCTTTATTATATTTCCAAGCCATAAATGATCACAGGTGCTTTCAGCCATGATACTGATCCCAGGAAAGTGTTTGCAAAAGTTTAAAAACTAGAATGGATCAGTTGATTCATGCTTTAGCTGATGGCACTGTCTCTTGGGAAGCTAACCCACTCACCTCTTGCCCATGGGGCCAGTGGAACACTGCTGTTTAGTTTGTCTTAACTACTTCTTCTGAGACTGTATTGGTCCCCAACCACCCATTTGCAAAGATCCAGCATCCTTCAAGACTATTTAACAGACATGCCAAAAAGCTGGATGCTGACAGTCCAACCGTCATTTTAACCTTGGCATCTCCC
Organism: Piliocolobus tephrosceles; assembly: GCF_002776525.5. Lineage (NCBI taxonomy): Eukaryota > Metazoa > Chordata > Mammalia > Primates > Cercopithecidae > Piliocolobus > Piliocolobus tephrosceles. Next base: position 4,403 of record NW_022308551.1, read on the forward strand.
ATGACAGAGTGTGGAGCAGCAGGCTGTGACCTAGAGGAAAGACACAGAAGTGGTGAGGGGTTGCAGGGGCTGTGGCATGGTGAGATGACCCTGTACAATATCAGGTGAAGGGGAAGCATTTATAAACTTCCTTTCCTTTGTTTTGATGTATCTGTTTTTCCCCCTATTTCTGCCTATACACCTACTTGAGCACTGGCTTGACTAAAGTTAGCCCCAAGAAGATGTTGAAGTAATGAGTCACCTACCTCACTTCATTTTTTTGAGACCTCACTTTCTTTCCTTCCTTTCTTTCCCTCCAAATTTATGAATGAAAATAGATAGGCAGAGGTTGACTTGGCTAAGGCTGTCTGTTCCTTTTTGATTTTTCCATTTCCAGGGGAAGAGGGCAGGGAACTATCCATTCCAATTAGGAATCCTAGACTTATATTCATTTAACAACTTTATATTATCCAGAACATTCTGTACAAATACATTGTAAAAATAAGTTATTTCTAGTGCTTGGGGCATAGTCTGTGAACCGATTTGTCTGTATATCTCGTAAATTTTCCATTTAGATGATCAGAGCAGGACAGAAGTTTCTTGCTGTGTCCTTAGGCTACAGGCAACTGTTGTCACTGGCTGACCCTTGGTTATAAGTACGTGGGAACTATGTCCTGGGCTTCACAGACAGGAGGAGAAGAGTTAGTTCTGTGGTGAGCTGTGTCTTTGGGGTGGTAGGAAGTCAACCCCACAGAATGATTCTTCTTTTATCATTGCTTCTTTTTTAACTAAGTTGGCAGAGTTTTATCTTCTCAGAGATACATGGCAAAGGAAACTCATTTGGGCAATTTGAACTGGTGGTTAATCTGAGAAATATGGAATATGTTCAAACTGATGACATTGTGTTACTCCTATGCATGGGCAAGAGTTAGAAATGCTAATAAAATTGTCGTCAGGTAGAAGTTCTGAAGAGCCTAACATGATAAAAAGATAAGGATCATTTTAACCAGCACATTTGCTAAATAGGTAGTTGTCACTGCTGTGCCCAAAATTTCTTTCTGTTCTTAAATTATTAAAACATTGTCTACATTTGCATTGGCTATTAACTGGCCAAGCATGCGTTTCTTTCTACAGATAAATGTTCAGCCTAGTCCTATACAAGATATCACCATATCCTATTTGAACCAGTGCCAAATGAATGACATGCATTATATATACTGAGTCTTTGTCCATCAAAATAATTTTATTTGAACAGTTTGGATTAATAGGAAAAGAATGGTACTTAAAGTAGTGGTTCAGAGTCACAATAAATGGCCTGAGGTGACAGCTGAGAGGCAGTTTTGGCACGACTTGGAAGGCAGAGGTGACAGGAGTGCCTGTTAGCTGAAGGCAGTGAGTTTTGTGCCGTGGCCTGGCCTTTGCTCTCTGCCGTCTTTCTCATCTCTTCCGCGTGTTCGGTGCGTATTCAGGTTTGGGCCCAGCCTACATGGTGCAAAATGAAACACCATGTGTAATTTCAAGGGTGGACACATCTTAGAGTTCTGAGCAACAGAAGAATGAGCACTTTATGTGTTGCAGGAACGCCGCTTGCATAATAGATGCTCACAACTTATCTGCTGAACATTGAATGGCATTCACAAAATTAATGCATAAAACTTCCAGTTAGTTTAAAGCAGAGCCTGGAGGTCTCCAGTGGAGGGATTGCCCATCCATACCAAGCTAGACCACTTGGTAATAACTACTTAGCTAACTCTCCTAACCCTACAGACCAAGAATATAACGCAAGGTAGGGGTACAGTAAAAGTCATGTGTATCTGGAATGTCGGTATTCCAGGCATTTGTTGTGGGTTTCCTGGCATTAGATTGTTCATGGGTCAGTATTGCAAGAGAATGCACAATTTTTACATCATATTCTCGTTGAAGGCAGGGTTTCCTTACTGGCTTACTGATTATATCACTCGCTAAGGGCTTAGTCAGAATGCAATGGAAACGTCTTTCACTTTCATTGTTCATGAGAGAGACTGGTGATTTGTCTGCACTTTTACATTATTGGTGGGTAGAATCTCCCTGTGGGGATTCTTAAAAGAGGGTCACGAATTAGTATAAACCTTAGCTGGTCTGTATCCAGGATGAAAAAAAAAATAATCTATTTTAGTGAGCCACTTGAGTCATAGGCTATCTAACTTATGAGCATGACTACTCTGCTAGGTCCAGTAAAGGATTCAGAAAGAGACTTCAGGGGCTGCCCTGGGAAACAAGATCATAAAACAGTGTTGAATTGGGTTTTCTAGAGTAATGGTGCTCACCCACCTTGGTAATTCAGATACTCATAGCAGAGCAAAACCAAAATAATATTAAATACATTAATTGATATATCTAATTAATCAGTCACTATTTATTGGTGTACCATTAGGTGCAATGTATAATTCCTACTCATGAGGACTGAGAAAGACCAGTTGAAGAAGGGTAGAAAAATAATACCAACTTTAAAAATCTCTCTCTGATGTAACAAAACAAGGCAATGGTAGAAGGTTGTCGTATGCAGAATAAAATCAACCATCAGATGTGTAGTTTAAGGATTGCTGTGAATTCAGAAGCAGAAGAGTTCTCCAAGGGCTGTCTTCATTTGCAAAGGCATCACCAAGGAAGAGGAGGATAGGAAATGCCTGGCATGTAGACGGGAGAGACTTGGAGCAGTTAACCAAATGCCTCAGAAGTAACCAAGAGCAAGAAGTGGTTGTGATATTAAAAGAAATCAGCTCAAGTAGGGAGTTGTGAGATACCAGATTGAAATTTAGATTACCACCAGACGAGGGGAGCTCTGGCCCTTGCGACTCCAAGGGTGATCCCTAGACTAGCAACATCGCATTACCTGGGAGCCTCTTAGAAATACAGAATCTCCGGTCCCAGCTTAGACCTGCAGAATCAGAGTATATGGATGTGGAGTCCGGGAATTACGCTATAAAAAGTGTCCAGTTGATTCTTCTGCATGCCCAAGTGTGGAAAGCACTGCTGCTTACAACTGGGGCTTGGTTCCAAATGACAATGGAGATGCTTTGAAGAATCACTGAAGATGCTTTGAAGAGGAGAAGTGGCATGTCTTCTAGTGAGCAGATAGACCAGGGCATTTTGGAGACTTTCTTTTACATGGTAGCCTCTGCTGTATTCTCACTTACCTGTTGCTCACCACCTGGAAAGTGAAATATCTCCAAATTGCCAGTCACTAAGTATTGAAGTTGAAATGATATAACTGTTCTCTGAAGAGGTTTCTGAAGGCTGTTGGTAGGCCTTTTCTGGATACTGATACGGTATGCATCTAAAATATGTTTCTGTAAGTAAGGATTTTTTAAAGTATATACTTTGCAAAAAATACTCCAATCAACAATAAGAACACCTATAGGGTACTTAGAGTTTAGAACATAAAACTCATTCATATGTTTTCTAACCATTTAAAAAATCAGTTTCCTGTATTTTGATTCCATTCATTTATCTAGCACTTATCAGGAAATTCAGGTTTCCACATTACACAGTTAATATGGGCTATTATAAATCAGTATACCACTTTGATGGAAAAAACTTCCAAACTAAATCATTGCATAATCATTCATAGCAATAGCATCACTGTTACAATAAAAGTAGCACAAATTTTAAAGTCTTGGTAAAAAGATTTTTGAATATTATTTTAGTTTTTCTTGGCAACGTTGGTGTAACAGTTGGCTGTAAGAAGGGCTATAAGAAGTTAGGATTGCTTTTCCTGTTTTAAATAGTTCCAGATTGGCAATTTTGGGGCATTTCTTGCAGTCACCTATTCCTTTATTTCCTAAGCTGGGAAGAATGGAATTTTCTTAAGGTTGAAATCCTAACCTGAATTTTACTGACAGAACCACAAAGTGGTACTTAGCTGACAGACTCACACATGGCGTTCACTTCTGCTGTTGAATAGCATGTGAGTCCTGGTGCTGGTGTTTCTTTTCCCAATCAGAGGACCTCTTCTCTCTTACTGATTTACAGTGATGTCCAGATGGTGGAGTTTGCCACAAAGCAGCCCACTGTATGAAAGACATGACATTGTATTCACCTAGACTCTAGGTGACTCTAAAGAAGGGAAGGGTCCTTTGGTCACAGGGAGAACTGTTGTGGTCCTTCAAAAGGTAGCAGAGACTTTGTGTTCTAGAGACTTGAGACCACCTCTATAAATATAACCAGAGCAGAGGCTTCCTGTGTGGACCCCAATACACGTTTTTGAAACTTAGCCTCAAGCACCTTCATTTTTGATGTATAAAAGATGGCATTTTATGGCTGGGCGCAGTGGCTCACACCTGTAATCCCAGCACTTTGGGAGGCTGAGGTGGGCAGATCAC
>NW_022308552.1:0-4717 GCF_002776525.5 Piliocolobus tephrosceles
GGATTGCATTGGGAGTTATACATGATATAAATGATGAATTGATGGGTGCTGACGAGTTGATGGGTGCAGCACACCAACATGACACAGGTACATATATATGTAACAAACCTGCACGCTATGCACATGTACCCTAGAACTTAAAATATAATAAAAAATAAATAAATAAGTAAATAAATAAAGAAAGAATATGGGATACTTGATGCCTCCTTATTCTCAATTTTTATCCTTTCATGACCATCTGAGGGCAAACACAAGTCCCAGTGAACATCCTACACACATAATTACTTTGCACTGTAAAAAAAGTTTAACAAGAACATTAACGCATTTTTTGAAAACTGTAAACGGGAATACATATTGCAGTAAATTGCTAAGCCTGCTAAAGAGAGACTACAATAAATTTTTAAAGCTTATTACGGAGAAATTAAGGAACATGGAGAGCAGAATAAGAAAGTACAAATGCACCTGATAAGAGCACTAAGAGGAAAAGGTGGGAGGGTAAAGGAGGTAGAGTGGAGGAAAGGAAATATAGGGGGAAAATGGCTAAGAACTTTTCCAGAATTGATTAAAGATGAGACTCTTCAGATTAAGGTATCACAATAATTACCAAACAAGATAAATGAAAATATATCCATTCCAGGCACACCTTAATGAAACTGTAGTAACCTGAAACTAAAAGAATATCTTAAAGCAATCAGAAAGAAAAGAGAGTTTACCTATAAAGGAATAGATATATTTCAACAGCAAACTACTCAATAACAACAATAGAGGCTAATGAAATACTGTCTTCAATGTGCTGGGAGAAAATCATCATTAATTTGCAACTTTTTGCCCAAACTATCATTTAAAGTAAAGATTAAAAAAGTATTTTCAAACAAACAAGAAAATGAAAGAATTTATCCTTCCTAGATCCTCACTAAGAATTATTAAGTAATACTTATAAATAAAGATATAGTGGCAAAAAGAAAAGATATATGTTCAAAACCATGCTGACACAATAAAATAAAAGATGTATGTACAAAGCTTTTAGTTTCAACATTATGTGGAATGGGGAAAGACTAGAAATAGCCCAAATCCCATCAGTGGAAAATTTATTGAGTAAGCTATGGTACATCCATGCAATGGAGTACTATGCAGCCACAAAAAGGAATGGGGAATGTTTTAATATACTATATACTAATATACTATGGAGACACTCTTAAGATACATTGTTAATTGGAAAAATATGGGAGAAATATTTATAATGGCTACCATTTATATAAGTGAAGGTATACAAATATACATGTTTGCTGATATTAAAATGCAAAGAAGGATAAATCATAAGTGTTTTTTTTGTGACAGAGTCTTGCTTTGTCACACAGGCTGGAATGCAATGGTGCGATCTCGGCTCACTGCAACCTCCATCTCCCAAGTTCAAGCAGTTCTCCTGCCTCAGTCTCCCGAGTAGCTGGGATTACAGGTATGTGCCACCATGCCTGGCTAATTTTGTATTTTTAGTAGAGACAGGGTTTCTCCATGTTGGTCAGGCTGGTCAAACTCTCGACCTCAGGTGATTCACCCACCTCAGCCTCCCAAAGTGCTGGGATTACAGGTGTGAGCCACCATGCCCAGCCAATCATAACTTCCTTAATGGTTAGCTATATAAGAGGGGAGAGAATTGGGTGGTGGACAAGGATTGAAGCTAACTCCCTTGAATATAACTTGTTTTGCAAATTTAGCATAGAAACCATGCAAATATTTTACCTAACTGTAAGACAAAATTAAGGAAATAAGAAATTCAAAGTTTTTGGCATAATGACTAAGAAAAGTTATTCCAAATAATGTTAAATACAGTAATTTCACCATATGTCCCTTCAGGGATAAAGCCTAAGAACAGGAAAAAAAAAAAAAAAAAAAAAAAAAACTTGGAAAAAAACTTACATAGTTTTTAAGAAGCATATTATTGGTAATAATGTTAATATTATTAATATGAGACAGTTGTGTAGTGTTATGGGAAAATTTAAATGAGTGATTTTACCAGCATTGCTGAGAACCAGGATTTTCAGTATCGTTGAAAGGAAATACAAATGTTGGATCACTAAAGTAAAATTTCTGTAGGCCTGAAAGTTCTGAATTTGAATAGGAGGTATTAATATGAATTCATGATGTATTTTATCTTTTAAAGTATCACATATTTTCTAACTTATGACATTGAAAGTCCAAAAATAATAATAACTCAGTAGCAATAAACACCACTAATACCTAAACTATGTTATCTAAAAGTCATTTTCCACCAAAAGGAACCAAGGATCCTTAAGGAGATAGTTAATTTCAGGTCTGGGCCAGTGATGTGATTTGGCTGTGTCTCCCCATCCAAATCTCATGTGGAATTGCAATTCCCAACGTTGGGGGGTGGACCTGCTTGGAGGTGATTGGATCATTGGGGCAGATTTCCTCCATGCTGTTCTCATGATAGTGAATGAGTTCTCAGGAAATCTGATGGTTTAAAGTGTGTGGCACTTCCCCTTTGTTCTCTTTCTCCGGCTGCTATGTCAAGAAAGGGCTTGCTTCCCCTTCGCCTTCCACCATGATTGTAAGTTTTCTGAGGCCTCCCAGTCATGTGTCCTGTTAAGCCTGCAGAACCATGAGTCAATTAAATCTCTTTTCTTCATAAATCACCCAGTCTCAGGTAGTTCTTTATGGTAGTGTGAAAACAGACTAACGCAGGCAGGAAATGTACAAATGTGACCTTAAAGCAGTTTGTCAAACCAGACAGCAAAGAAACTATCAGAATTTATCCGGACCATTCTCAAGGGTCTACTGAGTCAAACTGAAGAGACTCCCACTGGCCAAAACTGGGACAACTTGAGCATGCACACAATAACCACAATAGGTGAAATATATCAAATATATGTACTTATATGGTTCATATTCATAATAAAATTTTAAAACAAAACTACACAACTCAGTGAATACTTTCAGAAGATGCTAGGAAACCAATTGATTGTTTTGAAAATGGTAGTAGAATGTAACCTGTACCTCAGGGTAACAAAGCAGTTGAGGTAAGGAAGTTTATTTTGATAGACATTCCAGTTAAAAAAAAAGAAGAAGAAGAAATAACATAATTTAACATAATTAAATTATCAGTTTTGTAACTCTTCATGAATTGATGGATCTGGCAAGTGATCATCAATGCCACTAACCAGAAATTATGTGCCACCCCATGGAAGAACACAACACCACCCACAAGGTATTCTTGCAAAAAAATACATAAATAAATAAATTAACACTTTTAAAAGGAACTTGAAACAAGCCTCTACAGCAAAATACTAATTTACAGGAAAATAGAATATGCAAAATTCTACAAAAGAAATGGCCCCTTTCCTCAGTAAAAGAATAAAAATTTCCTGGTAAAAAATGTAAGGAGAATCTTTAAATCAAAACAGACTTAACAAGATATAAATTTTACCTCAAAAAAATTACTGTAAGAAAGATATTTTAAAAGCAAATCAGCCAACAACACCACATACTTCTTATTTGGATTCAATTCAAGCACTATAAAAGTAATATATATGTCATAATTGTATGACAATCAGAGTAATGTCATCATTGTCTAGATATTTAATGATATCAAGCTTTTTCTAAAATTCTGATGTGATCGTGGCTTTAGAGTTAAGTTCAAAAATTATTTTTTATCCTTTAGATTTAGAGATACATAATAAAATACTGCAAGTAAAATAATATGATGAGGTTTGCCTCAAAAATAATCTGGTTTGGGTGGAGGTATAGATTAAACTATATATTAATAATAAATGGTGGGCAAAAGGTTTATTCAACTACTCTCTTTACATTTGTAGTTGCTTAACATTTTCATAATAAAAAATCTTTTAAAAATACAAAGAAAATTTAATATAGTCTGATACCTGAAGTCCAGCCAGTAGGCTTGACTTCCCCATCTCTTCCTATCAAATGAAGACATGTCACAACACTAGCTTTGACAAGCCAATGGGTGAGAAGAAGTAGACATTTTGACTGACAACTTTCCTTTTTAATAAACCATAAAATTGCACCTAGGGGAAAAATTATCTTAGAACTATAGCTGGGAGACTGACATTTGTAAGTTATCTAACCAAAAGAAACTGAACACTTCTTCCTCTAGACATTGTTCTGGAAGGTGAATGGTCCAGAACCATAAGCAGCCAACTCACTTACTCTATTATATCTTTTTCTAGTAAATCTAGTATGTAAGTTTATTTCTTTAAGGAAAAAAAATCATATTTTAATTACTTTTCTCAATTTGTCACATATTACTGAAAAGTTTATCAAGGACTTGCAAATGAATATCACTAGCAGAGTCAAAGAGGAAGTGGATAAGCATTGTGGATAGGAACTAGGGCTTATTCCATCAGACTAGTAGGGTTTCTAATTCCTCTTTCCCATGTAATGTACCCACTAGATAATAACTACATTATGGGGCTGTTATTTGGGTAGTTAAATGAATTAGTACCTGCAAAGCACTTAGAAAAATGGTGGCTGGCACATAGTAAACACTCAATATACATTTTTTTTTTATACTTTAAGTTCTAGGGTATATGTGCATAAAGTGCAGGTTTGTTACATATGTATACTTGTGCCATGTTGGTGTGCTGCACCCATCAACTCGTCAGCACCCATCAATTCATCATTTATATCAGGTATAACTCCCAATGCAATCCCTCCCCCCTCCCCCCTCCCCATGATA
>NW_022308553.1:0-4405 GCF_002776525.5 Piliocolobus tephrosceles
TGCTCTGTCATCCAGGCTGGAGTGCAATGGCGCGATCTCGGCTCACTGCAACCTCCACCTCCCGGGTTCAAGCGATTCTCCTGCCTCAGCCTCCCAAGTAGCTGGGATTACAGGCGCCCGCCACCAGGCCCGGCTAATTTTTTTGTATTATTTGTAGAGATGGTGTTTCACCATGTTGGCCAGGCTGGTCTTGAACTCCTGACCTCAGGTGATCCACTGCCCTCGGCCTCCCAAAGTGCTGGGATTACAGGCGTGAGCCACGGCAGACGCTGCTTTGTGGGTGGCCAGTATGGGCCCGCCTTCCCATACTAGCCCTGGCTAGATGGTGGTGTTAGAGCAGAGGCAGCAGGAAGCCAGCCCCTTCCCACCCTTTCGCTTGTCCACCGCTTTCCTTCCCCAAAATTCCCAAACGCTAGTGTTTTTCCACAGCCCAGTCTTCCCCACAATGATGCCCAAGCACACATGGGGTCTTTCTAAGTTTCCCTACTCGGGATGGGTCAGGGGTCTTCCCTGTGTGTGCATTTGCCCACAGGCTCCGCCTCTGAGCAGCATCCTAACTTACTTTCTTTATGTGATCCACAGCCAAGCCTGGGCTGAGCCTGGGAAAACACTCACAAGCTTGTAGAATCAGACAAGCCTATAAGCAAAGCCAGAGCCAGCCAAGTGTTTAGGGCCTGGACATTGGGCTACACAGAACTGGCTTTGCTTTGGAAGGCTCCTTCTTACCCATCAGAGCCTGGGCTTCTTCTCAGCAGAAGGAAGGGCAGCGCGAGTGCCCACCCTACCTGGTTGGACGTTGTGGGGACTAGAGGGTGGAGTGTGCATGAAACACTTGTCCAGGGCAGTGGCTGCTGCACGGCAAGCCCACAGTTCACGTGGCTATGGTTACGAACAATGCCAACTGATTGGCCGGGGCATGGGCGGAAAAAGCAAAACTGGACCCAGAGCTGTTAGAGGCTAATGTGTGGCCTGGGGCAGGTCACTCCAGTGACCTTGAGACTCTGCCTCAACTGTAAAAGGTGCATTTTACAATCTGCAGTCTCTCATCCAACAGCCTTGGGGTCAGGTGTATTGTCTTGTCTTGTATTTATTTATTTATTTATTTATTTTAGCAGAGTCTTGATCTGCCGCACAGGCTAGAGTGCAGTGGCATGATCTCTATGATCTCGGCTCACTGCAACCTCCGCCTCCCAGGTTCAAGCAATTCTCCTACTTCAGCCTCCCAATTAGCTGGGATTGCAGGCACCTGCCACCACGCCTGGCTAATTTTTTGTATTTTTAGTAGAGAAGGGGTTTCACCATTTTGGTCAGGCTGGTCTTGAACTCTTGGCCTCAAGTGATCCTCCCGCCTCAGCCTCCCAAAGTGCTGGGATTCTAGGCATAAGCCACCATGCCAGGCCGCCAGGTGTATTTTAGAAATGAGGATCTTTGGATTTCAAATAGGTACATATAACTGGGGTAGCCAGCCTCCAAAGAGGATCCCGCCCCTTCCAATATCCATGCTTCTGTGTAGTCCCCTCCAATCCACTGGAGAGGGCTGAGCTGGGTAACTAAGAGGGTACTGCAGAAATGATGGAGTGTGACTTCTGCAGCTAGCTCCCACAAGACATCATGGCTACTGCCTTGCCCCTCCTTCGGAGCTCTGGAGGAAGCCACCCACCCTGTCATCAAGTAGCTCTGTGAAGAGGTCCATGTGGCAAGGAACTGAGGCTTCCTGGCAGCAGCTGGCACCCACTTGCCCACTGCGGTGAGGAAGCCACCTTGGGACTGTATCCCCTGATGCTAGTCAAGCCTTCAGAAGACAATAGTCCCCACTGACATACTGACTGTGACTCCATGGGAGACCCTGGACCAGAACCACCTAGAGAAACTGCCCCCTGAGTTCCTGACCACAGAAACTGGATGAGATAATATATGCTTATTGTTGTTTGAAGCTACTACCATTTGGGATAGTTTGTTCTGCAGCAATGGAAAATGAACAGCTAAAATCTGTCTTAGTGCTCCCACTGGGGCACAGTACAGCACCACAAAACCAGAGAGATTACAATTTCTGCGAAGACAGGGTGACCATTCAGACTGTGAGATGAAGATCAGAAAAAGCCTTGTAGCTGTTCAAGTCAGATTTTGCACCACCTTTAAGAAAAACATTTTGGGGCCAGGTGCAGTGGTTCATGCCTATAATCCCAGCACTTAGGGAGGTCAAGCAGGAGGATCGCTTGAGCCCGGGAGTTGGAGGCCAATGTGGGCAACATAGCAAAACCCCGTCTCTACAAAAAGTTAAAAAAAACTAGGTGGGGCCGGGCGCGGTGGCTCACGCCTGTAATCCCAGCACTTTGGGAGGCCAAGGCGGGCAGATCACAAGGTCAGGAGATCGAGACCATCCTGGCTAACACGGTGAAACCCCGTCTCTGCTAAAAATACAAAAAATTAGCCGGGTGCGTTGGCAGGCGCCTGTAGTCCCCGCTACTCGGGAGGCTGAGACAGGAGAATGGCGTGAACCTGGGAGGCGGAGCTTGCAGTGAGCCAAGATCGTGCCACTGCACTCCAGCCTGGGTGATGAGCAAGACTCCATCTGAAAAAAAAAAAAAAAAAAAAACTAGGTGGGTGTGAACCATCTGTGCCTGTAGTCCCAGATACTCAGGAGGCTGAGACAGGAGGATTGCTTGAGCCCAGGGGTTTGAGGCTGCAGTGAGCCGTGATTGTGCCACTGCTCTCCAGCCTGGGCCACACAGTGAGACCCTGTCTCTGAGAAAAAAAAGAAAGAAAACTATTTTGGGTTTCTGAGCTTTTTAGATTTCAGAATTGCAGATGAGGGATCCCGGTCCTCCAAGAACACTTGTCTTAGAGGGTGTTGTAAATATTCAGTAAGGTCACATGGGAAGTACCCAGCATGCTCTTGCCTTCAATGCAAATTCAGGTACCGGGCCAGGCACTGGGGACTAATGGGCAGACATTGTAATAGTGGAGACAGATCCTTTTCAAAACAAGAATAATTGTAACTTAAGGAAATTTTGTGTAAGGAAAGGAAGGGAAAAATGTGTATAAGGAAACAATAGGCCAGGTGTGGTGGCTCATACCTGTAATCTCAGCACTTTGGGAGGCCAAGGCGGGCAGATCACCTGAGGTCAGGAGTTCGAGACCACTCTGGCCAACGTGGTGAAACCCTGTCTCTACTAAAAATACAAAAATTAGCTGGGCATGGTGGCAGGTGCCTGTAACCCCAGTTAGTAGGGAGGCTAAGGCAGGAGAATTGCTTGAACCCAGGAGGCAGAGGTTGCAATGAGCCAAGATCGCACCACTGCACTCCAGCCTAGGTGACAGAGTGAGACTCTGTCTCAAAAAAAGGAGGAACCTAACTTTAAAGAGAGTGATTAGAGACATAGAGACAAGGTAACAGTCCAGCTCTGCCACCTAAAGGGTGAGAAGGAGCCATGCATGAGACTGGCTGAGTGAGTTCACAACTGGGTACAGCCTGGAGTCGGGCAGGAGCTGATTCAGGGAGCATTTTCTTTCTTTTTCCTTTCTTTTCCTTCTTTTTCCTTCCTTCCTTCCTTTTTTCCTCCCTCCCTCCCTTCCTTCCTTTCCACATTCTCATTCTCTCTTTTTCTCTTTCTTTCAAGGCAGGGTTTCACTCTGTCACTCAAGCTGGAGTGCAGTGGCGTCATCTCAACTTCAACCTCCACCTCCTGGGTTCAAGCGATTCTCCTTCCTCAGTCTCCTGAGTAGCTGGGACTACAGGCTTGCACCACCATGCCCGGCTAATTTTTGTATTTTTAGTAGAGACGGGGTTTCACCATGTTCGCCAAGCTGGTCTCAAACTCCTGGCTTCGAGTGATCTGCCTGCCTTGGCCTCCCAAAATGCTGGGATTACAGGCGTGAGCCACTGCGCCCGGCCGGCATTCACTTTCTGTGTTCTGAAACTTACCTGGATTTGTGCGGGATAGGGTTAATGCAGCAGGCCTAGTGTATTCAACCCTACACATTCCAAAATAGGGATTGGCCCTAAACCTTTTGGAATATCCTGCCTGATAAGAGTGTCTTTGATTATGTGGGGGCCTTGGACCACACCAGGTAGTCTAAGCTAACTAGAGGCCTTTGGGTCATGAGCTTGAGCTCTGAAGGAGCTGGAGACCGAGTAAGTCAGGTCAGCCACATAGGCACTCCACACTCCACACCCACGTGATCAACCCCTAATCAAGACTCTGGACACAGGGCGGGGCGCGGTGGCTCAAGCCTGTAATCCCAGCACTTTGGGAGGCCGAGACGGGCAGATCACGAGGTCAGGAGATCAAGACCATCCTGGCTAATACGGTGAAACCCCGTCTCTACTAAAAAATACAAAAAACTAGCCGGGCGACGAGGCGGGCGCCTGTAGTCCCAGCTACTCGGGAGGCTGAGACAGGAG
>NW_022308553.1:4505-9478 GCF_002776525.5 Piliocolobus tephrosceles
GGCTCGGGTGAGCTTCCCAGTTTGGCAACACTCCCGGTACTGCTGGGAGAGTGATGTCCTGTGCGTACTTGCACCTGGTCTCCCCCCAGGCCCTGCTCTATGTGCCTTTTTTTGCTTTGCTGATTTTCTTCTGTGTGCTTTTGCTGTGATTAATCATAACTGTGAGTCCTTCTACTGAATCCTCCAACCTGAGGGCTGTCTTGACAACAGAGCTTTTTGCAGCAAATATGTATTTGTGCTAGATGGACTGTTGCTCCCAGCTTTTTACCACCTCCTGCCATGCCCTTTTGCCGTGTGACTTTGGGTACCTGCTCTGGAGTAGACCCAAGTCTGTCCCTGCCTGCTTGAGGCTGCGTGGCCAATGGATATCAGCAGAGGTCATGCAAGGGAAGGCCTAATGCAAGACACCAGCCCCCCAGAGGAGCAAGCCCTGGGTAGCTGCTGATCCCAGAATGGATCAGTGGAGTAAACCTGAGCCCCACCCACAGATGAAGCTGCTGAGGCCTGTGTGGTCCCCCTGGCTCTGCTGTTTTCAGACACATGTACACTCCTTTCTGCGGCTAACTGTGGACCAGCCATTCTGAAAGAGCCCATTACAAACACCAAGTTCTCTCCTGCCTCAGGACTTGGCACCTGCTGCTTCAGTGCCTGGAATGCTCATTCCTTCCAGGTTTTGCATGAGTGCCGCCAGGGGGTAGGGCTCACAGAGGGGCACTGTGGCAGGAACTGGATGTGGGCGTCAAGGTGGCCACAGAACAGACGGCTGGGTCAGCTCCCCAAAGAGAAGCCCCGAGCTGCCCAACAGGTCCCTCTAGGCCCCACACTTCAGAGGCAGGGCTGCCATGCATGCCTCCTGGGTCACCTCTTGGCGTCCCGTGGCCCCTCCCTGGGGCTCCTCCCTGGCATACCCTCACCTCCGGGCTCCCCAGGCTCCAACTCAGCAGGGCGGTGGGAGGTTGACAGGAGCAGGCAGGGCATAGGAGGGCTCAGCGGGGGGCATGGGGGTGGGCAGAGCCCACCTGACTCACCCTTTCTCTTCCCCTCCTCCTTTGGGCACCTTCTTTGACTCCCACAGACTCCTGGCTCAGACCTCTCCACTCTTCCTGGCTTTCCTTCAGGGAGGTCAGGACAGTCAGGGACGCCTGGATAAAGACCAGGAGAACACCATGCAGGTATCTGGGCCAAGAACCTCCTAAACAGAGGGCCTGGCCAGTGCAGACTCCAGGGACCTGTGTGGGGCCTGATCAAACCCCTTGGAGGAGTCCAGAGGTGGCTGGAATTGGAGCAAGCAGGGGAAGGATTGGAGTAGCCATGGGAGGGACAAGGACAGACTGAGCCCCAAACGTCCCCGTCGCCTGGCCCAGCCCATGGATGCTAGGCAAAAAACACTCAAAAGCAGGCCGGCCTCCAGGAGGGCAGGGGTCTTCTCCCACACAGGGGTCCCGGCTCAGGGCCGCCACCCTTCCCCCACCTCCCCCCAGTGCCCCGGGACCTTGGGAAATCATCGTGCTCTTTGTCCTGTCCTGAGCCAATGCATTTGCCTTGTTGAGCCATTAAGGAACAGAAAAATATAGGCGAGCAGCTGGCAGCCACCATCACATTTGCTCCCGGAAGGCAAGACGAGGCAGAGAAAATTCCAGAACCCATTTAAGCGTCTGGGACCCTGAGGTCACCGTGGGCTACTGGCAGGCTCGGGGACACAGCGGGTACAGAAGGGGTCTCTGGAGTTGCGTGAGGAAGTATTCGGGCTGTGCGGCCCCGTGACCCTGGCAGGACGCTGCCAGCGGAAGCGGGGCGTGCTCGGGGCTGCGAGCAGCGGGGGCGCAGAGGGGAGAGCCAGGGCCGGGGCGCGGAGGAGCAGCAGGTATGGGACCCTCCGGGTAGGTGCCTCCCTGCGGGCTCTGCGGCCACACCGCCACCGTGCGCAGCGGCCCCATCAGCGCATGTGCAGGATGAACCCCGGACACGCGCCCAGAACCGTCTCGTGACCCAGTGATGAAAGCT
This sequence comes from Piliocolobus tephrosceles, assembly GCF_002776525.5. Taxonomy (NCBI): domain Eukaryota; kingdom Metazoa; phylum Chordata; class Mammalia; order Primates; family Cercopithecidae; genus Piliocolobus; species Piliocolobus tephrosceles. The sequence goes on from NW_022308553.1 coordinate 6,510, forward strand.
CTAATCTTACAGGATCCGTATTCAGTTCCCCGTCCGCTCAACCCCAGCCTCCGCGGGAGGCGCTGGCCCTCGCGTCGAGTGTCCACGAGGAGGCGGTGTGGACCCGCGGACCCCGGACCAGGCCTCAGGCAGGGGCCAGCGCAAGCGCCCCGCCCCGCCCCGCCCCGCAACCCGCGCCTGGACCAGCGCCGCCAGCACCTCTCCACCCTCGCTCGGGAGTGGTCTCCACGTTTGTCTCAGAGCAGACCCGCTCAGTTCCCCAGCATGGGCCCGTGAGCGCTGGGGGCAGTCTGTTTGTTTGTTTATTAAGACAGTCTCGCTCTGTTGCCCAGGCTGGAGTGCAGTGGTGCAATCTCAGCTCACTGCAACCTCCCTCTCCCGGGTTCAAGTGATTCTCCTGCCTCAGCCTCCTGAGTAGCTGGAATTACAAGTGCACACCACCACCCCTGGCTAATTTTTGTATTTTTAGTATTGACGGGCTTTTGCCATGTTGGCCAGGCTGGTCTTGAACTCCTGACCTCAAGTGGTGGGCCCGCCTCGGCCTCCCAAAGTGCTGGGATTACAGGCGTGAAGCCACCGTGCCCGGCCTGTATTTTTTATTTTTTGAGACAAGGTCTGGCGTTGGCGCCCAGACTGGAGGGAGTGGGCTCACTGCAACCTCTACCTTCCAGGGTCAAGCAATTCTCCCACCTCAGCCTCCTGAGTAGCTGGGACTACAGGTGTGTTCCACGACACCAGGTTAATTTTTATATTTTTTGTAGAGATTTTTATATTTTTTGTAGAGCGGTGGGGCGTGGGGTGGGGTGTCTCACTATGTTGCCCAGGCTGGTCTTGAACTCCTGGGCTCAAGCAGTCTTCCCGCGTCAGCGTCCTAAAGTGCTGGGATTACAGGCGTGAGCCACAACCTGGCCTCCATAATTCTTTTACTTCCTAAATGCTAGGCCTCAGAGAGCATCCCGGCCACACTATGGGAGAAAACTCTGTCCTGAATCCCCTTAGCTTAGTCGTCCTATGCCAAACCAGGTCAAGCCCTAGAGAGAGGCTTCTAGAAGCCTTCCTATGGGACCAGAGGGACCTTAGGATTTGGACAGCCCTGCCTTGAGCCAAGGAACCAGCTCTTGGACGCTTGGCCTCTTCTGGGAGCCCCTTAAGAGTGAGGGCAGCAGAGCCAGGTTCTCCTAGGCAGCATCCCCAAGACCTGGGAGGAGTGACAACCCAGGGGCTCTTGGTAGCCTGGCGTCTCTGACAAACTCCAATGATGGGTGGGTGTGGCGCACAGCAGCTGAGGACAGATGAGCACAGCAAGAAGCCTGCACGGCCCCGGAGTGGGAGACCCTGGCATGTGACCTGCAGGCTCTGGTGGCCTTGACAGATCTTTCCCCTCTCTAGCCTTGATGATTGCATCTGTTCAATGAAAATTAGCCACAGCTTACTTTTGTCGTGTATTAAAGACATTTGTAGCAAACATCCATGATAGCTGGTGTGTGCCAAGTTCTCTGCTGCTCCCAGGCCACCTCATCTGGATGAGGGTGATGTGCCCGTAAGGTAGAGGTGATGCCACCTGTAAGGGTGATGCCCAGGAGAGCGCTGAGCTGCATAGCCCCTGGGCTAGGTGGTGAGGGCGGCTCTTAGGTCTTTGGTGGCTCCCATTCCTTGTCAGAGCCATTTTCCTCCTCCCAGAAGTTGCTATTCTGGCCTCCTTCCTGTTCCACCCCCGCCCCTCCACACAGAGTGGGGTGTCTGTATTTCATTCCCCACGGAGCCTTCATCTCAGCTGCCAGTGACGGTTCAGGTGCCGTGTGAGGCATGTGCTGATAGCCACAGTGTTACCTCTCAACTCCAGTGTTGGGCGGTGGCTAAAGTGTAGTCTGCAAATTACGATGTTTGATGGTAAAGCTTAATGCTGATTGGAGTTATTTATAACAAAGAGGTTTTTGGAGACAGACACTGCGGAGGAAGACAAGCCCCAGGAGAGATGCTCCTAGGGGTGAATTAGGTACCTGGCAGTTCCCTGCAGGCTCCTCCCCAGGTTCAAAAGTGCCTTCAGGTGCGAAGAGCCCAGGGGAAATGTAGTCCTCATTGAACAGCTGGGAAACTGGGGCTCAGAAGGAAGGACTAACTACAGCTTTGGTGGCCCCCAGGACAGAGGGCAGGGCTCCCCATACCCCCAGACCCAGGCCCTCATATTCCCCCACCAAAGGCTCAGGAATTTGTGGCTCCATGTAGGAGTGTGGGTGAAAGGCAGCTACAAATAAGCAGGATAGCTAGAAACTGGCAGGGAGCCAGATCCTCTCCGGGAGGAAACAGACTGTTCTGCGAGAAGACGGCTTGGAAAAAAACTGTCATTAATATCTTCAAGAAGGAAAGATAAAATTTTGTTTTTATGAAAAATGAACTGGGTGCCATAAAGAAGGAACATTGAGAGAATATAAAGAGCACTTGGAAATTAAAAATAGGATCATGGAAATTGAAAACTCAGTAGAAGAGTTAGAAGATAAGATTGAGGAAATTTTATAGAAATTAGAGCAAAAAGTTGAAAATAAAGCCCCGTGCAGTGGTGCGTGCCTGTAGTCTCAGCTACTCAGGAGACTGAGGCGGGAGGATCACTTGAGTCCAGAAGTTCGAGACCAGCCTGTGCAATATAGCCAGATCCTGTCTCAAAAAAAAAAAAGAAAAGAAAAGAAAGGTGAAAATGAGAGAAAAAAAGGAATTGAAGGACCAGTCTGGGAGACCTAACATCTACATGATATGTCTAGATAGGGAGAACAAGGAGGGGAGAAAATCATCAAAGAAATAATCCAAAAACATTTCACAGAAATTAAACTCAGCTGGGTACAGTGGATCATGCCTGTAATCCCAGCACTTTGGGAGGCCGAGGTGGACAGATCACCTGAGGTCAGGAGTTTGAGATCAGCCTGGCCAACATGGTGAAACCTTGTCTCTACTGAAAATACAAAAATTAGCCAGAC
>NW_022308554.1:0-1492 GCF_002776525.5 Piliocolobus tephrosceles
GGCTGCGTCATGCTCGTAATCACCCACATCGAGTACCCCTGTTTTATAACAATTCATATCGGAAGCACCACTATTGTTGGAACTATGATCTTTTTATGTAAATTCATAATTGTTCCTATCATTTTTATCATTTAAAATATTATGCACATTTAAATCATTGTGTATATTATCATCTTCATTAATATGTAGTTTCATTATCACTATACGTGCTAAAAGAAATAACTGCATAATCATCAGTTTCATATTAATAATTTGATCTACCTATATAATACGATATATAATTGCACTTTCATTAGTAGCATTTATCGATTTATTCCAAAAAAACACAAATATATTTAATACTTTTTTTTTTGCTTTTTTTTTTTCATACAGTATGATGTATGTTTATTTGCTTCATTTTTTTTTCATCTGCATTATTAAAAGCATAATTTGAACCTTTAAAAAAAAACAAAAATATTCTTTATTTTCACATTTATTTAAAAAACATTTACGCCTATTGCTTTACACTACAACCGTTATTTAACAATTAAGACATCTATAAACTTTATCAAGAGAAACAATATTATTATGCGTGTTATTTGATTATTCCATAATGAATATGTTATCATGTGTTTCCTATTTTTTTTTTATTTCTTTTGTCTCAATATAAATTACTACATTTATTTATATAAAATTCGAATTTACTATGCTGTTTACTTCTTTTTTAAAAACCAAAAAAAAACAATATATGTATTCACACACTACAAAAAATTATAATAGATATGTTAACATATTATCATACCCCAAAAAACAAAAATAAAAAATAACAAAAAAGACAAAATTAACGTTAAATGCGTAATGCATAATGCGTAACACATAAGGCAATAATATTAAAGTACGTGCAAACATAAAATCATAATTTTTGCCTTTTTTATTACTACTATCGCTTTACTATAAAATACAAATATTCCCTTGATTTGAATTTTTAGCGTAGCTATCATGTAGATGTTCATATATTTTTATAGTATCATTAGTACCATTGTTATTTTTATAATTCTTGCTTTAACTGTTTTTTTTAAACTTATTGTCTTTATAAAATTAACAAACGATAAAAATAAAACCGCATATACTATAAAAATATATATATATATTCAAATATACATTTTATTTATAAATATATATACATTAAAAACATTTTACATTATTGTTAATAAATACATGCACAAATTAAAAAATAGACACAATTAAATAAAAACTAATAAATATAAAACGTAAAAAAACACGATTTTTTATTTTTATCACTTTTTATCATACAAAATAAATAATTCTCCTGTTACTATATAAATTAAACATTTTAACATCGAAAAAAAAAGCAAAAATAAATAAATAAAAAATAATAAATATATATAAATATGCAGTAAACTCACGAATTTTACTTGTTTTATTATAATTAAAAAAAATATATATATAATATGCATATATAAACTCTAGTTAAACCTAGCAAAAATCTAAC
>NW_022308555.1:0-8070 GCF_002776525.5 Piliocolobus tephrosceles
CCTTCCTTCCTTCCTTCCTTCCTTCCTTCCTTCCTTCCTTCCTTCCTTCCTTCCTTCCTTCTTTCCTTTCCTTTCCTTTCCTTTCCTTTCCTTTCCTTTCCTTTCTCTTTTCTTTTCTTTTGCCTCTTTTCTTTTCTTTTCTTTCAGATAGGGTATCACTTTATTGTCCAGGCTGGAGTACAGTGGCATGATCTTGGCTCGCTGTAACCTCTGCCTCCCAGGCTCAAACGATTCTCCCACCTCAGCCTCCTGGGTAGCTAGAACCACAGGCTCAGCTTGTGCCAACACATCCCGCTAAATTTTTGTATTTTTGGTAGAGACGGGGTTTCACTATGTTGACCAGGCTGGTCTCAAACTCCTGACCTCAGGTGATCCGCCCACCTTGGCCTCCCAAAATGCTGGGATTACAGGCATGAACCACCATGCTTGGCCTAGAATTTTTTTAATAAAACATTTTTTATGAAAGAGTCAAACATCAGTTGTATGAGAAGTTGAGTGTAAGGAACTAAACGTGGCTAAAAGGAGTCCAGTAGATGATCAAAGTTAGATGCTAGGTTATGGTGAATTGATGTGTGGAAATAGTGGAGGAGGTAGTAAGAAATGAATGGAATTGTGATATATTGGGAAGATAGAGCCAATGTTATTTCAAAATAAAGTCTATGTACTGTGACTGAAAGAGGAAGTTTATGACTCACCATCTATACTTTTCTTTTAATTTTTTGTACTTAAAATTGAACTTATTAGTTTAGCAATATTTTCTCTCAGACTGTCGTATTTCCTATGACCTATGGCTAGAGGAATGAGCATTTACAAAAAGACATTTAAGCCTACCTTAAAGACTGAAAATGGTTCACCAGTGTTGGAGTTGCTCAACTTTAAGTGAGAAAAGTGACCTTTTAATACAAACTGGCTCTGTTGTTGTCTTTAGGATTGTTTGTGATCACCTTTAGATAAGTATTAAGTATTATATTTTACTTCACTGTTTCTAAGGATTTATAAACATTTGATGTACTAATTGATATATTTGTTTGCTATAATTCAAGATAATAGAACTTCAATTTCAAATAATTATCATTGTGACCTTAATAACTTTGAACAGTTTAGTAAATGTGGAGGAGAAAACTGGGAACCTGCTGTGGCTATTTTCCCCAAGATGAGTGGGCATAAGTTCAGTATGTGATATATAAAAGGGCTTTATGAACTCCAGTTTCACCTGAAGAGCTTAGCTTGTTGTTTGGGATTCAGTAGAAGTGGAGATATTAGACAATTCTTGAATTAAGTTGGACTTGCAGTTCAGTGATTTTTGCAATAAAATATTGGAAGAAGGTTGATGGTCAGTGGCTAGGGTGCTTATAAATAGAAGCAAGCTTTGTTTGGATAAAAGCTACTGGTTTATTTGAATTTTAAAGGCAGGGCTCCAATTTATGCATGAATTATGTAAACAAACGTTCAAGTATTAAGTCAATTCCTTAGTGAGGCATTCCTTCCACCCTGTTTCTCAAAAATCATTATATTTTATTTTATTGATAGAATGTTCCATAGTTTGCTACTATTGCACATTTATAGCATGTATCATAAGTTGCAATTTGCAATTATTTTCTTATTATATGTCTCCTTCTCTTAGAATATAAGCCCAAAAGAGAAAAGCCCTGCTCACTGTGTTAGTCCGTTCTCACACTGCTGTGAAGAAATACTCAAGACTGGGTATTTTATAAAGGAAAGAGCCTTAATTGACTCACAGCTCCACATTGCTGGGAAGGCCTCAAGAAACCTAGTCATGGTGGAAAGCAAAGGAGAAACAAGCACCTTCTTCATAGGGTGGCAGGACAGAGTGAGTGCAAGCAAGGGAAATGCCAGACATTCATAAAATCATCAGATCTCCTGAGGCTCACTCATTATCACAAGAACAGCATAGGGGAAACTGCCACCATTTTCCAATCACCTTAACCTGGTCCCACCCTTGACATGGGGCGATTATAAGGATTACAGTTCAAGATGAGATGCTGGATGGGGACACAGCCGCCAAACCATGTCATTCACCTTCTTTATACTTATATCACAGTCATGCAGAAAAATGTCTGGTGCAGAGTAAGTATTCTATAAATAATCACTGAAGTAATGGTGATTCGAAGCTCCACCCTAGTGGGCAGAAAAGGGTTAGCAGCAGGAAAGTTATGCATGTTTTCCCTTTACTAGCACACACAGGGTTAAAAAAAATTCTCGCTGGTCAAATCTCCTTGAAAACATGTTATTGATAGACCTCTTGACACACAAATGTAATTTGCTTGTGAGAGAACATGTATCTATGAACTTCTTTTAGCAGGATGTACTTGTTCTATGAAGTTTTACTTATGCTGTAGAATCCTGGAATCTGTACTTATGGGACATAGCTTTGTGAAATATTTCATATAAACTCTCAAAGTATTGGAGAGAGATGTTGCAAGACCAAAATACCTTCCTTTTATGTAAGCAATATGGCTATATATGTTACTTAGAAAACTAATATGCTACTTCTGAGTCAGAGAGCATCCTAATGTGGAAAGAAAAACCTGGGAGTGCATCACTGGCAATCCTGCATCTCTCTCTGCTTTGCCCGTGTCTCATGATTATACTTGAAATACTTGGAATTACTGGATAAGATCCCTGGTTCTTCTGAGTCTAATTTAAAAGTCAATTTCTGTTATCTTTCTTAGGGAGGTAGTCAATATAGTAAAGGTAATGGAAGGCTGTTAATCTGAGGCTGTTATAAATATAGTACACATGAAGTTTAGGGGATAGCTGGGCTAAATTTGCTGGTTCAAGATAGGACCTTCATGTGAGAGGGCCTCAGAAATCTCCTAATAGTCATTTAAAATAATTCCTGCATATCTATTCTTGTACAGTCCAATTGAATTTCAAAATACTATTCAGATAGCTTTATAATTATATTTTAAATTGGGGATTGTTGAATTGAAACTTATGTAATTATTTGACATCAAAAGCAAAGAGAGCTGGTAATAAACTCATGAATAGGAATATCTTATGTAAGCAAGACTTCCACTCTTTTTAGGAAAACAAACTTACACATTTTGCAGCATTAAATTTCACACCTGAAGCACAGAACTGTATACTCTCATAGTACATTATTTGTCTTCAAATAAATGATTTGCCCTAAGCCTTCCTTGGTAGATGATAACTTAGCTGGTAGCTACTGTTCTCAGCAGCCACCAGAGGCCAGATAGAAGAGCTGCCACAGAGGATTCACCTGTAAGGGTTTTTCCACGTGGCCTTGCATTCAGGGTTCAGATTGTAGCTTTAGTGACACAACCACAATGTGAAAGCTCAAGAGTGTTTAGTACTTACAGATCCTGGGAGATACAAGGCATGCCCAGAGGCCACACAGGGAGGTCAGGAATCACATAGAAGAGAGAAGACATGTGGCAACTAGCAGTATGCATTGCGGAATAGGATGTAGGTCACTTTAAGTTTATGGGCAAATGCCTATAAGGAACCTTTAAAGGAAGCAACAGAAAAGTGGGGAGTCTGCTAGGCAGAAGAAATGCCCAAGTTTTTATCTCTGACCACCAGTTTGAACCATCTGGGTGTGGTGTAAAACTGGAAATTGTGTCAAGGGTGACTAAGCCTTGCCAGGAGCAAGCTAAACCTACATTCAAAATGGATGCTGATGCAACATGAAAATATTAGCATCCACTTCAATTGGTCGATAAAACTACATATTTAATTGTTGCAAATAATAATCAGAACTGTTATAGATATTTATAGGTCACAATGTACGTTCGCAAACACAACCTCATTTGCTTCTTACAAAAAGTTTAATACCATAACTGTTGTCCCAATTACATCAGTTAAAAACATTGAATTTGTGTGTCCAGTTATTTTAGTTCAAAGTAAAAGACTATTTCTAGTTTATCATTGTTCTAAGTCAACCCTTTTTAACTTCAGAATGAGTGCACATGAATACCTTCTGAGTCTACATACTTTGGTTCAGAAAAAATCATAAATGCACAAATGTTTTATGTAATAATTTACTCATTTATATACAGTTTATAATAAAAATTAAAACATCTTAATACAAGAATAGCAAATGGATATGTATTGACTTAAAATAGTCTACAAAGGTTGTAAAGCATAGTATAAATTTCATTAATGTAATAATGATAAAACTAAGTAGAAAGCCATATTCGTGTACATATATGTGTAATTAATTTAATTAGGTTAAAATAGTCATAGAAAAAAGTATAGCAGAGAGTACAACACAATATTAAAAAAAAAATTGTCGGGGGGGCGGAGCAAGATGGCCGAATAGGAACAGCTTCAGTCTCCATCTCCCAGCGCGGGCGACACAGAAGACCGGTGATTTCTGCATTTTCAACTGAGGTACTGGGGTCATCTCACTCGGGAGTGCCGGACAATCGGTGCTGGTCAGCTGCTGCAGCCCGACCAGCGAGAGCTGAAGCAGGGCGAGGCATCGCCTCACCTGGGAAGCGCAAGGGGGAAGGGAGCCCCTTTTCCTAGCCAGGGGAACTGAGACACACAACACCTGGAAAATCGGGTAACTCCCACCCCAATACTGCGCTATAACACCGGCACACCGGAGAATATATCCCACACCTGGCTGGGAGGGTCCCACGCCCACGGAGCCTCCCTCCTTGCTAACACAGCAGTCTGCGGCAATCTAACCGCAAGGCAGCAGCGAGGCTGGGGGAGGGGCGCCCGCCATCGCTGAGGCTTAAGTAGGTAAATAAAGCCGCTGGGAAGCTCGAACTGGGTGGAGCTCACAGCAGCTCCAGGAAACCTGCCTGTCTCTGTAGACTCCGCCTCTGGGGACAGGGCTCAGCTAAAGCAGCAGAGGCCTGTCCAGACGCGAACAACTCTGTCTGACAGCTTTGAAGAGAGCAGTGGATCTCCCAACACGGAGGTTGAGATCTGAGAAGGGGCAGTCTGCCTGCTCAAGTGGGTCACTGACCCCTGAGTAGCCTAATTGGGAGACATCCCCCCTAGGGGCAGTCTGACACCCCACACCTCACAGGGTGGAGTACACCCCTGAGAGGAAGCTTCCAAAGCAAGAATCAGACAGGTGCACTCGCTGTTCAGCAATATTCTATCTTCTGCAACCTCTGCTGCTGATACCCAGGCAAACAGGGTCTGGAGTGGACCTCAAGCAATCTCCAACAGACCTATAGCTGAGGGTCCTGACTGTCAGAAGGAAAACTATCAAACAGGAAGGACACCTATATCAAAACCCCATCAGTACGTCACCATCATCAAAGACCAGAGACAGATAAAACCACAAAGATGGGGAAAAAGCAGGGCAGAAAAGCTGGAAATTCAAAAAATAAGAGCGCATCTCCTCCTGCAAAGGAGCACAGCCCATCGCCAGCAACGGATCAAAGCTGGTCAGAGAATGATTTTGATGAGATGAGAGAAGAAGGCTTCAGTCCATCAAACCTCTCAGAGCTAAAGGAGGAATTACGTACCCAGCGCAAAGAAACTAAAAATCTTGAAAAAAGAGTGGAAGAATTGACAGCTAGACTAAATAATGCAGAGAAGGTCATAAACGAAATGACAGAGATGAAAACCATGACACGAGAAATACGTGACAAATGCACAAGCTTCAGTAACCGACTCGATCAACTGGAAGAAAGAGTATCAGCGATTGAAGATCAAATGAATGAAATGAAGCGAGAAGAGAAACCAAAAGAAAAAAGAAGAAAAAGAACTGAACAAAGCCTGCAAGAAGTATGGGATTATGTAAAAAGACCAAATCTACGTCTGATTGGGGTGCCTGAAAGTGAGGGGGAAAATGGAACCAAATTGGAAAACACTCTACAGGATATCATCCAGGAGAACTTCCCCAACCTAGCAGGGCAGGCCAACATTCAAATTCAGGAAATACAGAGAACGCCACAAAGATACTCCTCCAGAAGAGCAACTCCAAGACACATAATTGCCCGATTCACCAAAGTTGAAATGAAGGAAAAAATCTTAAGGGCAGCCAGAGAGAAAGGTCGGGTTACCCACAAAGGGAAGCCCATCAGACTGACAGCAGATCTCTCTGCAGAAATTCTACAAGCCAGAAGAGAGTGGGGGCCAATATTCAACGTTCTTAAAGAAAAGAATTTTAAACCCAGAATTTCATATCCAACCAAACTAAGTTACATAAGTGAAGGAGAAATAAAATTCTTTACAGATAAGCAAATGCTGAGAGATTTTGTCACCACCAGGCCTGCCTTACAAGAGACCCTGAAGGAAGCCCTAAACATGGAAAGGAACAACCGGTACCAGCCATTGCAAAAACATGCCAAAATGTAAAGACCATCGAGCCTAGGAAGAAACTGCATCAACTAATGAGCAAAATAACCACTTAATATCATAATGGCAGGATCAAGTTCACACATAACAATATTAACCTTAAATGTAAATGGACTAAATGCTCCAATTAAAAGACACAGACTGGCAAACTGGATAAAGAGTCAAGACCCATCAGTCTGCTGTCTTCTGGAGACCCATCTCACATGCAGAGACATACATAGGCTCAAAATAAAGGGATGGAGGAAGATCTACCAAGCAAATGGAGAACAACAAAAAGCAGGGGTTGCAATCCTAGTCTCTGATAAAACAGACTTTAAACCATCAAAGATCAAAAGAGACAAAGAAGGCCATTACATAATGGTGAAGGGATCAATTCAACAGGAAGAGCTAACTATCCTAAATATATATGCACCCAATACAGGAGCACCCAGATTCATAAAGCAAGTCCTTAGAGACTTACAAAGAGACTTAGACTCCCATACAATAATAATGGGAGACTTCAACACTCCACTGTCAACATTAGACAGATCAACGAGACAGAAAGTTAACAAGGATATCCAGGAATTGAACTCATCTCTGCACCAAGCGGACCTAATAGACATCTATAGAACTCTCCACCCCAAGTCAACAGAATATACATTCTTCTCAGCACCACATCACACTTATTCCAAAATTGACCACATAATTGGAAGTAAAGCACTCCTCAGCAAATGTAAAAGAACAGAAATTATAACAAACTGTCTCTCTGACCACAGTGCAATCAAACTAGAACTCAGGACTAAGAAACTCAATCAAAACCACTCAACTACATGGAAACTGAACAACCTGCTCCTGAATGACTACTGGGTACATAACGAAATGAAAGCAGAAATAAAGATGTTCTTTGAAACCAATGAGAACAAAGATACAACATACCAGAATCTCTGGGACACATTTAAAGCAGTGTGTAGAGGGAAATTTATAGCACTAAGTGCCCACAAGAGAAAGCAGGAAAGATCTAAAATTGACACTCTAACATCACAATTAAAAGAACTAGAGAGGCAAGAGCAAACACATTCAAAAGCTAGCAGAAGGCAAGAAATAACTAAGATCAGAGCAGAACTGAAGGAGATAGAGACACAAAAAACCCTCCAAAAAATCAATGAATCCAGGAGTTGGTTTTTTGAAAAGTTCAACAAAATTGACAGACCGCTAGCAAGGCTAATAATGAAGAAAAGAGAGAGGAATCAAATAGACACAATAAAAAATGATAAAGGGGGTATCACCACCGACTCCACAGAAATACAAACTACCATCAGAGAATACTATAAACACCTCTACGCAAATCAACTAGAAAATCTAGAAGAAATGGATAATTTCCTGGACACGTACACTCTTCCAAGACTAAACCAGGAAGAAGTTGAATCCCTGAATAGACCAATAGCAGCCTCTGAAATTGAGGCAACAATTAATAGCCTACCCACCAAAAAAAGCCCAGGACCAGATGGATTCACAGGTGAATTTTACCAGAGGTACAATGAGGAGTTGGTACCATTCCTTCTGAAACTATTCCAATCAATAGAAAAAGAGGGAATCCTCCCTAACTCATTTTATGAGGCCAACATCATCCTGCTACCAAAGCCTGGCAGAGACACCACAAAAAAAGAGAATTTTAGACCAATCTCCCTGATGAACATCAATGCAAAAATCCTCAATAAAATACTGGCAAACTGGATTCAGCAGCACATCAAAAAGCTTATCCACCATGATCAAGTGGGC
>NW_022308556.1:0-2432 GCF_002776525.5 Piliocolobus tephrosceles
GTGAGAGAGGGCATCCCTGTCTTGTGCCAGTTTTCAAAGGGAATTTTTCCAGTTTTTGCCCATTTAGTATTATATTGGCTGTGGATTTGTCATAAATAGCTCTTATTATTTTGAGGTACGTTCCATCAATCCCGACTTTGTTGAGCATTTTTAGCATGAAGGGCTGTTGAATTTTGTCAAAAGCCTTTTCTGCATCTATTGAGATAATCATGTGGTTCTTGTCTTTGGTTCTGTTGATATGCTGGATTACGTTGATTGATTTGCGAATGTTGAACCAGCCTTGCATCCCAGGGATGAAGCCCACTTGATCATGGTGGATAAGCTTTTTGATGTGCTGCTGAATCCGGTTTGCCAGTATTTTATTGAGGATTTTTGCATCAATGTTCATCAGGGATATTGGTCTAAAATGTTCTTTTTTTGTTGTGTCTCTGCCAGGCTTTGGTATCAGGATGATGTTGGCCTCATAAAATGAGTTAGGGAGGATTCCCTCTTTTTCTATTGATTGGAATAGTTTCAGAAGGAATGGTACCAGCTCCTCCTTGTACCTCTGGTAGAATTCAGCTGTGAATCCATCTGGTCCTGGATTTTTTTGGTGGGTACGCTATTAATTGTTGCCTCAGTTTCAGAGCCTGCTATTGGTCTATTCAGGGATTCAACTTCTTCCTGGTTTAGTCTTGGGAGAGTGTAAGTGTCCAGGAAATTATCCATTTCTTCTAGATTTTCTAGTTGATTTGCGTAGAGGTGTTTATAGTATTCTCTGATGGTAGTTTGTATTTCTGTGGGGTCGGTGGTGATATCCCCTTTATCATTTTTTATTGCGTCTATTTGATTCCTCTCTCTTTTCTTCTTTATTAGTCTTGCTAGCGGTCTGTCAATTTTGTTGATCTTTTCAAAAAACCAACTCCTGGATTCATTGATTTTTTGGAGGGTTTTTTGTGTCTCTATCTCCTTCAGTTCTGCTCTGATCTTAGTTATTTCTTGCCTTCTGCTAGCTTTTGAATGTGTTTGCTCTTGCCTCTCTAGTTCTTTTAATTGTGATGTTAGAGTGTCAATTTTAGATCTTTCCTGCTTTCTCTTGTGGGCACTTAGTGCTATAAATTTCCCTCTACACACTGCTTTAAATGTGTCCCACAGATTCTGGTATGTTGTATCTTTGTTCTCATTGGTTTCAAAGAACATCTTTATTTCTGCTTTCATTTCGTTATGTACCCAGTAGTCATTCAGGAGCAGGTTGTTCAGTTTCCATGTAGTCGAGCTGTTTTGATTGAGTTTCTTAGTCCTGAGTTCTAGTTTGATTGCACTGTGGTCAGAGAGACAGTTTGTTATAATTTCTGTTCTTTTACATTTGCTGAGGAGTGCTTTACTTCCAATTATGTGGTCAATTTTGGAATAAGTGCGATGTGGTGCTGAGAAGAATGTATATTCTGTTGACTTGGGGTGGAGAGTTCTATAGATGTCTATTAGGTCTGCTTGGTGCAGAGATGAGTTCAATTCCTGGATATCCTTGTTAACTTTCTGTCTCGTTGATCTGTCTAATGTTGACAGTGGAGTGTTGAAGTCTCCCATTATTATTGTATGGGAGTCTAAGTCTCTTTGTAAGTCTCTAAGGACTTGCTTTATGAACTTGTGTGCTCCTGTATTGGGTGCATATATATTTAGGATAGTTAGTTCTTCCTGTTGAATTGATCCCTTTACCATTCTGTAATGGCCTTCTTTGTCTCTTTTGATCTTTGATGGTTTAAAGTCTGTTTTATCAGAGACTAGGATTGCAACCCCTGCTTTTTTTTGTTCTCCATTTGCTTGGTAGATCTTCCTCCATCCTTTTATTTTGAGCCTATGTATGTCTCTGCATGTGAGATGGGTCTCCTGAAGACAGCAGACTGATGGGTCTTGACTCTTTATCCAGTTTGCCAGTCTGTATCTTTTAATTGGAGCATTTAGTCCATTTACATTTAAGTTTCATATTGTTATGTGTGAACTTGATCCTGCCATTATGATATTAACTGGTTATTTTGCTCATTAGTTGATGCAGTTTCTTCCTAGTCTCGATGGTCTTTACATTTTGGCATGGTTTTGCAATGGCTCGTACCGGTTGTTCCTTTCCATGTTTAGGGCTTCCTTCAGGGTCTTTTGTAAGGCAGGCCTGGTGGTGACAAAATCTTTAAGCATTTGCTTATCTGTAAAGGATTTTATTTCTCCTTCACTTATGAAACTTAGTTTGGCTGGATATGAAATTCTGGGTTTAAAATTCTTTTCTTTAAGAACGTTGAATATTGGCCCCCACTCTCTTCTGGCTTGTAGAGTTTCTGCCGAGAGATCTGCTGTTAGTCTGATGGGCTTCCCTTTGTGGGTAATCCCACCTTTCTCTCTGGCTGCCCTTAAGATTTTTTCCTTCATTTCAACTTTGGTGAATCTGGCAATTATGTGTCTTG
>NW_022308557.1:0-2631 GCF_002776525.5 Piliocolobus tephrosceles
GCAGCCCTCAATCATCTCACAGGCCTCAAGGCGTGCTGTCAACTGAAAGTGGACTGACGCTTCTGAGCCCTCTGCCTCCCTCCTCCTTTGAAAGACAGGTCCTTGTCTTCTGGAAGAGGGGCTGTGGCATTTCCTCTGCACACCCAGTCTCCTTCCTGAGAATGAGAGCCCCTCTGCTCCTGGGTGGACTGTCCCGCTGAGACTTCTGGCCGGCTGCTAGATCCCAGACGTTCTTTGATCTTCCCTGGCATCCAGGGAAAGGTCACCTGTGCCCCCCTTCCACCGGGCACACGCCAGGACACACGCCGTTGTTTCTCTCACAGTCGGCCCGTGTGCCCTCAGTGACACACGCTTACACCATCTGGTCCAGGGTACGCCAGTGCCACGCATTGGCTCCACCTCGGATACGCCCCTGGACCTGTTGACAGATGTCCTGGAAAGCGGGAGCAGCTTGAAGGAGCTCCAGGCCCTTGAGAAGCACGGCAGGTCACCGCTCTTCGAAAGGAGGGAGGCAGAGGGCTCAGGGGTCAGTGAACTTTCAGCTGACTCCACGCCTTGAGGCCCATGGGATCATTCTGGGCTGCAGCCAGGCCCTGCCTGCCTCAGTCGATGTGATATGCTCAGCCAATCCATTCTCCCCTGTAGGGGTCCAGAATCGGATCCGATGGGGGGTCACGAGATGACCCCAGCAGGCGCCCTGAAGCTCCCCCTCCCCTGGTGGAAATCGGCTCCAGGATGTTCTGAAGTCGGGACTCCTGGAGGTTGCATCCTGGGACGCTGCCCGCGGCCGCCTCTCCCACGCGGCCTCCAACAGGACCGCGGATGCAGCCGCTGCCAAGGCTGCGGCGGGAGAGTCCCTGGCGCCCAGCGGCCGCCATCCTTTAAAGGGGACGCAGCCTGACTGCTGGCAGCGGAGCGCGGGGCTGGGAAGCCAATGCGCATGCGCGAGCGGCCAGCGGGTGCTCGCGGCCAGCGGGTGCTCGCGTCACAGTGGTTCCCACGGTTGTCATAGGAACCACGCCCTGAGGCCTGGCAAACAGGAGCCCTCCGTGGCAGTGCTTGGGTGGAGGGGCTCCGAGGCTCCAGCCTGACCTCTCCACGGGGTCGGCAGGACTGTCTCCGGATGCCAGGAGTCCTGGCAAAGGGCGGACCGGGATGTCGAAAGCACAGGCGGGGTGGGGGCGGGCGAAGCAGCGCCGCATCCCGGCCTCAGGCCCGCCCGGACGCTGTTAGGGTGAGTCTCCCCACAAGTCGTGCCCCCCGTGACCTCGAGGACGGGTCGGCCTGCTGACCCGTGGGCTGATCTCTCAACCGAGGGTCGTTCTCCGTGGAGAGCCGAACGCCGTAGCCTCAGCGGCTGCCTGGGGGTGTTGGTTTGTGTGCCACTGCCATACAACTGTCTGTGTGTCTATGTGTTTGTGTGTGTCCCATTTTAGATTCTCACTCTGTCTCTCACCCTCTGTCAGTTCCTTGCCCTCTCTCTTTAGGTTGGGGTGTGTGTGTGTGTTTGGAGAAAAACGCCCTTTGTGCCAAAAAGCGATTTCTTGCATGTCGGCCTGTCTTTGGTGAGCCTCCCTCCGCGTCTGTGCCTCGGTCATGTGTCCGCTCCCAGTCCATCAGGGATACACTTCCTGGAGATCCCTGTCACGATTGTTTTCCTCTGAAACCTGCTTGGGTTGGAGCCGATTTCGGCCGGGGGAGGGGGAGCTTCAGGGCGCCTGCTGGGGTCTCAGGACTCCGCTTCAGATCCGATTCTGGACCCCTCCGGGGGAGAATGGATGGGCTGAGCACATCGACTGAGGCAGGCAGGGTCTCGCTGCAGCCTGTAGGGAAAAAATAGGTTAGCCTGTTGCTGTGTTATTATAGATAGAAGTAAGTTTAAGAGACTCCATTCGGCTCTATATTTGAGATGCTGTTAATCTGTGACTCTACCCCCAATCTTGTCCTTGCTAGAAACATTGCTGTGCTAATTAAAGTTGAAAGGATTCTGGGCTGTAAGGAATGTGCTTTGTTAGGCAAATGTTTAAAGCCTGCTTGTGGTTGAAGGTCAGTACCATTCCTTTAAATCTCAGTAAAAGAAAAACATCTGTCTCCTGCCCGATCCTGGGAAAATGGAACATCTTACTGCTGATTTACTCCCTTATCTTTTTGGCAATAAATACTGAGGGAACTCAGAGACCGGTGCCAGTGTGGGTCCTCTGAAAGCACAGCACTGGCCCCCTGGGGCCCCACTTTTCTCTCTCTATACTTTGTCTCTGTGTCTTTATTTCTTTTCTCAAGTCTCTCGTTTCCACCTAGCGAGAAGCACCCACAGGTGTGGAGGGGCAGGCCACCCCTTCAGCAGCCCTCAATCATCTCACAGGCCTCAAGGCGTGCTGTCAACTGAAAGTGGACTGACGCTTCTGAGCCCTCTGCCTCCCTCCTCCTTTGAAAGACAGGTCCTTGTCTTCTGGAAGAGGGGCTGTGGCATTTCCTCTGCACACCCAGTCTCCTTCCTGAGAATGAGAGCCCCTCTGCTCCTGGGTGGACTGTCCCGCTGAGACTTCTGGCCGGCTGCTAGATCCCAGACGTTCTTTGATCTTCCCTGGCATCCAGGGAAAGGTCACCTGTGCCCCCCTTCCACCGGGCACA
>NW_022308558.1:0-6389 GCF_002776525.5 Piliocolobus tephrosceles
TAGTAGAGATGGGGTTTCACCATATTGGCCAGGCTGGTCTTGAACTCCTGACCTCGTGAACCGCTCCCCGCCGCCACCCAACCTCCCAAAGTGCTGGGATTACAGGCATGAGCCACCGTGCCTGGTCCTAACTTTTAACATTTTTAAGTAAAATCTCAGTGTTGTAAATACTGCTGGTAAGTCCATAAGGATCCCAGGTAGGATGGTTGATGCCAGTTCAGAGAGAGTCACTGTTCAGCCAGGTGAGTCAGCACTAGGTCCTTGCCAGGACGCAGCAGCGGCTGGAGGACTGAGCTCACAAATTATATCCTAAAACCTTGTGGTCGGTAAGGGACACGTGAGGCCCTTTGAGGAAAGGTCCCCTTGTGCCCCAGCCAGCTTCCCATTAGGTTAATTACCATCTTCTGCTCAGACATCCCCAGCCAGTGCTGCACTGTGGCAGTGGTAAGTCTGCAGCTCCAAAGAGTGCTCTGGGGTGGTGGGCCAGTCGTGGTGAGAGCAATGTCCCCCAACTTGACTTCTGGCAAGAAGTGGTGAGACCTACTCAGTGGGGTGTTGCAAATGGAAGTCTCTATTCCCAGGCATTCTGAAGGGAGAAACCACCCTGTGTGTGGGCCCAAGGATCAGCCTCAGACGTCAGCAGAGAACAATTCTCCATCCTCACACACCTGGCAGTGTGTGGCCCGGGGCCTTTGGTTACCACCAATGTAGAGACTGCTGCGCCTGTGTAAATAAGATGCTCATGGTAGGTTTCCTGCTGTCGCTCTTCTAAGGCAGAACTTGAGATTCCTGACTTATCCTTTGTTGGTACCCACGCTGGGGGCGGCAGGGACAGATCAGGAGGGGAGATCTGCTTGAGTGCCAGGTTTGTGGCACACTGTATTCAGGGCATGGCACCCCACCCCCACCCTGCTCATCTCCAATTTTCCTTCTGCACAACCCCAGTGCTCCTGTTAGTCTTTATGCATTTATTTACTAGAGATGGGGTCTCACTGTCACCCAGGCTGGAGTGTAATGGTGCAATCACAGCCCACTGCAGCCTCGACCTCCCAGGTTCAAGTGGTCCTCCTGCCTCACCCGCCCAAGTAGCTGGGACCACCAGCACACACCACCACACCTGGCTAATGTTTTTAAAGTTTTGTAGCAGTAGGGCGTGATGTTGCCCAGGCTGGTCTCAAACTCCTGGGTTCAAGCTATCGGGTCGCCTCGGCCTCCCAAAGTGCTGGGATTACAGGCATGAGCCACTGTGCCCGGTCCACTCCTGTTACTTTTGGTTGTGTTTTAGTTTGGGGAATCAAAGAAAGACATTGCCCCGCTGTTGACTATAAAAACTTTAGGCACAGTTTGTGATCATCAGACTCCTTTCTGCTTACAGATGAAAAGTCCAAAGGCCAGGCGCGGTGGCTCAAGCCTGTAATCCCAGCACTTTGGGAGGCCGAGACGGGTGGATCACGAGGTCAGGAGATCGAGACCATCCTGGCTAACACAGTGAAACACTGTCTCTACTAAAAAAAAAATACAAAAAACTAGCTGGGCGAGGTGGCGGGCGCCTGTAGTCCCAGCTGCCTGGGAGGCTGAGGCAGGAGAATGGCGTGAACCCGGGAGGCGGAGCTTGCAGTGAGCTGAGATCCGGCCACTGCACTCCAGCCTGGGCGACAGAGTGAGACTCCGTCTCAAAAAAAAAAAAAAAAATAGAAAAGTCCAGCTGGACCGGGCATGGTGGCTCACACCTGTAACCCCAGCACCTTGGGAGGCTGAGGCAGGCAGATCACCTGAGGTCAGAATTTTGAGACCAGCCTGGCTAACATGGCGGAACCCTGTCTCTACTAAAAATACAAAAAATTAGGCCGGGTGCGGTGGCTCAAGCCTGTAATCCCAGCACTTTGGGAGGCTGAGGCAGGCGGATCACAAGGTCAGGACTTCGAGACCTGCCTGGCCAATATGGTGAAACCCCGTCTCTACTAAACATACAAAATACAAATAAAATACTAAAAATACAAAATATAAAAATACAAAAATTAGCCGGGAGTGGTGGTGGATGCCTGTAGTCCTAGCTACTCGGGAGGCTGAGGCAGGAGAATTGTTTGAAACCGGGAGGCAGAGGTTGTAGTGAGCCAAGTTCAGGCCACTGCACTCCAGCCTGGGAGACAGAGCGAGACTGCGTCTCAAAAAAAACAAAAACAAAAACAAAAAATTAGCTGGGTGTGCTGGCAGGCACTTGTAATTCCAGCTACTTGGGAGGCTGAGGCAGGAGAATTGCTTGAACCTGGGAGGCAGAGGTTGCAGTGAGCCAAGGTCGCGCCACTGCACTCCAGCCTGGGTAAAAAAAAAAAAAAAAAAAGTAAAAAAAAAAGTCCAGCTGGACCGGCGCAGTCGCTAATTTTTGTAATTCCAGCACTTTGGAGACCAAGGTGGGCTGGACTGCTTGAGCCCAGGAATTCAGGACCAGCCTAGACAACATGGTGAGATCCCATCTCTACAAGAAATAGAAAAAATCAGCTGGGCGTGGTGGTTCATGCCTTTAGTCCCATCTACTCAGGGACTAGCTGAGGTGGGAGGATCACTTCAGCCCAGGAATTTGAGGTTATAGTGAGCTACGATTGTATCATTGCACTTCAGCCTGGGTGAGAACTAGTCTCTAAAAAAAAAAGAAAAAAAATCATTGTGAAACTTCTTTTTTGGGATGCGATCTCACTATGTTGTCCAGGCGGGTCTGGAACTCCTGGGTGGTCACCAGGAGTTGTCCAGGTGGAGTCTAGAACTCCAAGTGCCCCAAGTTTCACCTCAGACCAGCACCAGAATCTGCATCCCTGGAGCCCAGGAATCTGCATGTCATGCCCCCGGTGGCACTGGCAGCCCAGGAATCTGCATGTCATGCCCCAGTGGCACTGGCAGTACCCAGGCTTGGGAACGTTTGTGCCCCAGCTGCATTTTCTTGCCCAATTATTCAGATCTGGCACAGCTATGGCTGAAGAGGCCTCGGGATAAGGCCCAACTGGGCTTGCGTCCCTCAGGCGAACACCTAGTCTCCGGGAGTGACCCGGCCTGAAGACACAAACACGTCCCAGATGGGATACGTGCCATCCCTGGCCAACCGTGCGTGTTTATTTTTCACGGACACCCTGGAGACGTCACTGCAGGCACATTCCCTGCTAGGCAGAGGCATTTATTAAGGGCTTCATACCTGAAGGCCGGATGCGGGGGGAGTCGCCCTCACCCCAGCCACCCTGCGACAACCCCTGGAGGTCACCTTGCCCGGGGCTCGGGGAGGCCACTGCGGGCTTTGTCTGCTCAGTTCCTCCCGGCTCCCTCCCGCGTTCCCAGCGGCAAACCTCCCAGGCCCCCGCTGTCACCGCAGTGTCCCCGGCTGGACGCCGGCCTGGGCTTGCGTGGGCATTGGCCGTCTGGGTCTGCCGGGGAGCGCCGGGGGTGTCACCGCGTGTCCGAGCGCGCGGGCCCCGGCCCATGTCTGCGCCCCCCACCCCTAGCCCCGGTCCTGCCCAGCACCCGGCCTCGGCCCCGCGCCCCTGCGTCCCCAGCCCCTCGCAACTGCCCGCGTCCCGCCCCCCGGGTCTGTCCCTCTCCGAGCCCCACCCACTCCGCTCCACGCTCCTCCCCCTCCGCGCATCCCCCTCCCCCACGGCCCTCCCCCTCCACGCCCCTGCGGGCCCCTCCCCCGCGCCCTCCGCGCCCCGCCCCCGGCGCCGCCCCGCCCCCCACCTGAGGCGCTCGCGCGGGGCGGGGCGGCCGGGCTGACCCTGCGCGGCGGAAGGCGCGGCTGCATGGACGCGGGCCCGGCGCGCGGGAGGCGATGACGGCCCCGCCATGGCCCGGGCGGGCAGCTGCGGCGGCGACGCGGCGGGCGCGGGGCGGCCGGAGCCCTGGGAGCTGTCCCTGGAGGAGGTGCTGAAGGCCTACGAGCAGCCGCTCAACGAGGAGCAGGCGTGGGCCGTGTGCTTCCAGGGCTGCCGCGGGCTGCGGGGCTCGCCGGGCCGGCGCCTGCGGGATACCGGCGACCTCCTGCTGCGCGGGGACGGCTCGGTCGGGGCGCGGGAGCCCGAGGCCGCGGGTGAGGCCGGGGGCGGGGCCAGGCGGCGGGGACCGCGGTCTGGGGCGTCCGTCCCGCCCTCGGGGGGGTGGTTGTCCGGGCGGAGGAGCTGCCACCGTTTCTGGAGCGGGAGACCCCCCTCTCTGCGGGACCCGGAGCTCCCTCCCTCCCCTCTCCCTCCCTGCTTCCCTCCCTCTTTCCTCCTTCCTTCTCTGCCTCCTTCCTCTGCCTCCCCGGCCCTGGACGTTCCCCTCCCGGACCCCCCATCTGACGCCTCTCCCAGGGCGGGGCGGGCTGCTCCCCGGTGGCCTGGCTTCCTCCGGGAGAGGGACTTGGGCCGGTGGCTCAGGGAGCACGGAGCTGGGCCTTTGCTGGGGCGACTCCTCCCCCGCCTTTAGCAGGAAAGGAGACAGAAGCGTCCCCTTGGGGCACTTTCTCCTGCGTGGAAGGTGGGGGCCTGTGCCTCTCTTGGTGTCTGAACTGACACTAAATCCCTGGGTTTAATTGGGAGAGGAAGGGGTGTGTAAAGTTGGGGAGACAGCCTGCTTGGTGTTTCTGTTCTTAACCATCAACCAGAACCAACAATTAAGCCCTAGAAAGATACTTGAAGTTAGTGAGAATGGTGAGCTTAGGCGATTATTTACCCTTTACAAAAAAAACCAAAAGTGATTTCTTCCCTGAAGAGCTGGAGTCCTGGCTTGAAGCATGGGGTATCACCCCAAATGCTGGTACCCTGCTGTGGGGTAGAGGCAGGCTGTGTGTTTGCCGGACTCTCCAGGCCTGAGAGCTGTGGGTTTGCATGAGGAGGCCTCTGTGGAGGACCAGGAAGGGCCAGGGCAAGGGCAAACAGAAGCAACCGACAGAGCCACGTGGGGTGGGGGCCGCTGTGCGCCACCCAAGGGCCCTTCTGTGTTCCTTCACCAGGTCCTGCTCATCCTGGAGCCCCCCCCCCAGTGCCTCCACACTCCTGCCATTTGCAGTATCCCACACAGGTGACAGCAAGAGCAGGCCCTGACAGTGTTCCTCCCTCTGGAGAAACCCAAGGCGCAGGCTTGCGCGGGCACTCAGACAGTGGCAGCCTTCGGATTCAGTGTGGCGCCCCTCAGGGCTGTGCCCACTGCCGCCCAGAGGGTGGGCTGAGACGGCAGGTGCACGGGGCCCAGGAGGCTGCATGCTCACAGAGCCTCTGTGAGAGGGTGCCTGGACTTCACCCCATCCCTGGAGATGAGTGCAGAGCAGGAGGGGGCTGTAGGCAGCCTGGTTGGTCTGACCCTCTGACTATAAAGATGGGGAAACCGAGGCACACAGTGGTAAGTGGTTAGAATCCAGGGCTCCTCGTTTGTCCCTGAGCTGTGCGGGAGCCCAGCCGCCTGCTTCCTGTTGGTGCTGTACAAGGCATCCTCAGAGCAGTGATCTGATTCTCTACACCTCCATCCCCTGGGTGGTGTGGCCCCTTCCTGGTCATCACAGCCCTGGCAGCAGTTCCTGGCTGGGGTTCAAAGTTCAGGCAGGGCACCATGTTGAGCTTAGGGGGCGGTACCCGCCTGTGGTCCAGTTCATTTTTTATTTGATAACTATCTTTGGTTTCTGTTGATAACCCTGTCTCATAAAGGTGAATGAGGTTTATGACTTGCCGTCTCTTTAAGGTTTAAGAAAAATCTATTACCCTGAAGTTTCTCTGCCATCTTTGTGGTGTTTCTGAGTCAGCTGAGACGTCAGGCCAGCTGTCTCCTCAAAGGTGGCCAACGCAGCCTTTCTCTGGGACTTAAGTGATACATAAATACATTAAAAGATGCATATTTATTTCTCCCTGTAAATACCAACAGGAAAACATCCACATCTCACTTGTCATTTTAGTTTCAGTTTTTTATGCCAGTTGAATTTCTCAACCTGTGACATTGGGCCTTCAGTACCCACCCTCTCACACAAACTGAAGATGGGTAGTAGGTGTGTAAAACAACTTTGAAAAAAAAACAACAAACTAAACCATATTTAGGAGGATGAATAATAATATCGTAGCACACAAGTAGTAATATTTCTCGTTTTTAAGCTAAGATTAGAAAAACAATGACCAGAAGAGACTTCCTAATCTTTACTCTGAAGATTTTATAACTGCTTGGAAGCTTTTTGTTTAAGTGGGGGAATGGAAAACATGTTACCATGTGAAGGTAATTTAAGAGGCTTTTTTATTTATTTATTTATTTGTTTATTTTTTGAGACAGAGTCTGGCTCTGTAGCCCAGGCTGGAGTGCAGTGGCGCCATCTCGGCTCACTGCAACCTCTGCCTCCCAGGTTCACGCCATTCTCTTGCCTCAGCCTCCCGAGAAGCTGGGACTACAGG
>NW_022308559.1:0-6692 GCF_002776525.5 Piliocolobus tephrosceles
AAATGCAAATCAAAACCACAATGAGATACCATCTCACACCAGTTAGATTGGCAATCATTAAAAAGTCAGGAAACAATAGGTGCTGGAGAGGATATGGAGAAATAGGAACACTTTTACACTGTTGGTGGGATTGTAAACTAGTTCAACCATTACGGAAAACAGTATGGCAATTCCTCAAGGATCTAGAACTAGATGTACCATATGACCCAGCCATCCCACTACTGGGTATATACCCAAAGGATTATAAATCATGCTGCTATAAAGACACATGCACATGTATGTTTATTGCAGCACTATTCACAATAGCAAAGTCTTGGAATCAACCCAAATGTCCATCAGTGACAGACTGGATTAAGAAAATGTGGCACATATACACCATGGAATATTATGCAGCCATAAAAAAGGATGAGTTTGCGTCCTTTGTAGGGACATGGATGCAGCTGGAACCCATCATTCTTAGCAAACTATCACAAGAACAGAAAACCAAACACCACATGTTCTCACTCATAGGTGGGAACTGAACAATGACATCACTTGGACTCGGGAAGGGGAACATCACACATCGGGGCCTATCATGGGGAGGGGGAGGGATTGCTTTGGGAGTTATACCTGATATAAATGACGAATTGATGGGTGCTGATGAGTTGATGGGTGCAGCACACCAACATGGCACAAGTATACATATGTAACAAACCTGCACGTTATGCACATGTACCCTAGAACTTAAAGTATAATAATAAAAAAAAAAATGCAAAAAAAAAAAAAAAAAACATTCCTTTACCACAAAGCTTCTACAATTTTTATATACATTAAATATTTGCTTTCTCCTATATTTTCTTCTTTCTTATTCTGGAACAATGAGCCATTCTATTTTAGAATAAAATAACTTGTTTTTCATTTAACAGAAACACATTCTGCTTACCTCGTATCTTTTTAAATAAAAAACACATCCCATTTTTCTTGCATATTTTGCATATCGAATTGTTTCTTTTCACCTTTATTGTTTCTGGTAGTTTTATTTCCATGTGTTGATTATAATTTTTAACCATTAGTAAACTCCTTTTACAGAGAAAACTAGGAAGGATACATTGTCAATTGTCTGTCCCATAAAAGTATTCTGCAGCAGACTAGCAAATTTATTAATATATTATTTCACTATTTTTGAAGGCATATGCTTTCTCATAGTATAATTTTTCATTAACAGACTCAAATGTATTTGATCGGTCTATATCATATAAAGATAAAAAGCTAAAGGTATATAGACTCAAACTGATGCTTAGTAGTGTGTGTTTCAATAGTCTATCCTACTTAGAAATTTTTAATGAATATCTATTACATAACTCTAAGGTTGCAAGCCACAAAAGGATTTTGGAAACTGTTTTTAGGCAGACATGCTATAAAAACAAACATAACTAGTCATCATTTCGAGTTGTTTCTCTGTTATTTTTACATTATTTGACTACTAAACCTGAGTGGAATAAAAATGTATACTCACAAGGGGCGGAGCAAGATGGCCAAATAGGAACAGCTCCAGTCTCCAACTCCCAGCACGAGCAACACAGAAGATGGGTGATTTCTGCATTTTCAACTGAGGTACTGGGTTCATCTCACTAGGGAGTGCCGGACAATTGGTGCTGGTCAGCTGCTGCAGCCCGACCAGCAAGAGCTGAAGCAGGGCGAGGCATTGCCTCACCTGGGAAGCACAAGGGGGAAGGGAATCCCTTTTCCTAGCCAGGGGAAATGAGACACACAACACCTGGAAAATAGGGTAACTCCCACCCCAATACTGCGCTTTAAGCAAATGGGCACACCACGAGGTTATATCCCACACCTGGCTCCCACACCCACGGAGCCTCCCTCATTGCTAGCACAGCAGTCTGCAATCTAACCGAAAGGCAGCAGCGAGGCTGGGGGAGGGGTGCCCGCCATTGCTGAGGCTTAAGTAGGTAAACAAAGCCACTGGGAAGCTCGAACTGGGTGGAGCTCACAGCAGCTCAAGGAAGCCTGCCTGTCTCTGTAGACTCCACCTCTGGGGACAGGGCACAGCTAAACAACAACAACAACAACAACAACAAAAAGCAGCAGAAACCTCTGCAGACGCAAATGACTCTGACAGCTTTGAAGAGAGCAGTGGATCTCCCAACACGGAGGTTGAGATCTGAGAAGGGACAGATTGCCTGCTCAAGTGGGTCCCTGACCCCTGAGTAGCCTAGCTGGGAGACATCCCCCACTAGGGGCAGATTGACACCCCACACCTCACACGGTGGAGTACACCCCTGAGAGGAAGCTTCCAAAGTAAGAATCAGACAGGTACACTCGCTGTTCAGCAATATTCTATCTTCTGCAGCCTCTGCTGCTGATACCCAGGCAAACAGGGTCTGGAATGGACCTCAAGCAATCTCCAACAGACCTACAGCTGAGGGTCCTGACTGTTAGAAGGAAAACTATCAAACAGGAAGGACATCTACACCAAAACCCCATCAGTACGTCACCATCATCAAAGACCAAAGGCAGATAAAACCACAAAGATGGGGAAGAAGCAGGGCGGAAAAGCTGGAAATTCAAAAAATAAGAGCGCATCTCCCCCTGCAAAGGAGCGCAGCTCATTGCCAGCAACGGATCAAAGCTGGACGGAGAATGACTTTGATGAGATGAGAGAAGAAGTCTTCAGTCCATCAAAGTTCTCAGAGCTAAAGGAGGAATTACGTACCCAGCGCAAAGAAACTAAAAATCTTGAAAAAAGAGTGGAAGAATTGGTAGCTAGAATAATTAATGCAGAGAAGGTCATAAACGAAATGACAGAGATGAAAACCATGACACGAGAAATACGTGACAAATGCACAAGCTTCAGTAACCGATTCGTTCAACTGGAAGAAAGAGTATCAGTGATTGAGGATCAAATGAATGAAATGAAGTGAGAAGAGAAACCAAAAGAAAAAAGAAGAAAAAGAAATGAACAAAGCCTGCAAGAAGTATGGGATTATGTAAAAAGACCAAATCTATGTCTGATTGGGGTGCCTGAAAGTGAGGGGGAGAATGGAACCAAGTTGGAAAACACTCTTCAGGATATCATCCAGGAGAGCTTCCCCAACCTAGTAGGGCAGGCCAACATTCAAATTCAGGAAATACAGAGAACACCACAAAGATACTCCTCGAGAAGAGCAACTCCAAGACACATAATTGCCAGATTCACCAAAGTTGAAATGAAGGAAAAAATCTTAAGGGCAGCCAGAGAGAAAGGTCGGGTTACCTACAAAGGGAAGCCCATCAGACTGACAGCAGATCTCTCGGCAGAAACTCTACAAGCCAGAAGAGAGTGGGGGCCAATATTCAACATTCTTAAAGAAAAGAATTTTAAACCCAGAATTTCATATCCAGCCAAACTAAGTTTCATAAGTGAAGGAGAAATAAAATCCTTTACAGATAAGCAAATGCTTAGAGATTTTGTCACCAGCAGGCCTGCCTTACAAGAGACCCTGAAGGAAGCACTAAACATGGAAAGGAACAACCAGTACCAGCCATTGCAAAAACATGTCAAAATGTAAAGACCATCAAGGCTAGGAAGAAACTGCATCAACTAACGAGCAAAATAACCAGTTAATATCATAATGGCAGGATCAAGTTCACACATAACAATATTAACCTTAAATGTAAATGGACTAAATGCTCCAATTAAAAGACACGGACTGGCAAACTGGATAAAGAGTCAACACCCATCAGTCTGCTGTATTCAGGAGACCCATCTCACATGCAGAGACATACCTAGGCTCAAAATAAAGGGATGGAGAAAGATCTTCCAAGCAAATGGAGAACAAAAAAAAAGCAGGGGTTGCAATACTAGTCTCTGATAAAACAGACTTTAAACCATCAAAGATCAAAAGAAACAAAGTAGGCCATTACATAATGGGAAAGGGATCAATTCAACAGGAAGAGCTAACTATCCTAAATATATATGCACCCAATACAGGAGCACCCAGATTCATAAAGCAAGTCCTTAGAGACTTACAAAGAGACTTAGACTCCCATACAATAATAATGGGAGACTTCAACACCCCACTGTCAACATTAGACAGATCAACGAGACAGTTAACAAGGATATCCACGAATTGAACTCATCTCTGCAGCAAGCAGACCTAATAGACATCTATAGAACTCTGTACCCCAAATCAACAGAATATACATTCTTCTCAGCACCACATCACACTTATTCCAAAATTGGCCACATAATTGGAAGTAAAGCACTCCTCAGCAAGTGTACAAAAACAGAAATTATAACAAACTGTCTCTCAGACCACAGTGCAATCAAACTAGAACTCAGGACTAAGAAACTCAATCAAAACCGCTCAACTACATGGAAACTGAACAACCTGCTCCTCAATGACTACTGGGTACATAACAAAATGAAGGCAGAAATAAAGATGTTCTTTGAAACCAATGAGAACAAAGATACAACATACCAGAATCTCTGGGACACATTTAAAGCAGTGTGTAGAGGGAAATTTATAGCACTAAATGCCCACAAGAGAAAGCTGGAAAGATCTAAAATTGACACTCTAACATCACAATTAACAGGACTAGAGAAGCAAGAGCAAATACATTCAAAAGCTAGCAGAAGGCAAAAAGTAACTAAGATCAGAGCAGAACTGAAGGAGATAGAGACACAAAAATCCCTCCAAAAAATCAATGAATCCAGGAGTTGGTTTTTTGAAAAGATCAAAAAAATTGACAGACCGCTAGCAAGACTAATAAAGAAGAAAAGAGAGAAGAATCAAATAGACGCAATTAAAAATGATAAAGGGGATATCACCACCGACCCCACAGAAATACAAACTACCATCAGAGAATACTATAAACACCTCTATGCAAATAAACTAGAAAATCTAGAAGAAATGGATAAATTCCTGGACACTTACACTCTTCCAAGACTAAACCAGGAAGAAGTTGAATCCCTGAATAGACCAATAGCAGGCTCTGAAATTGAGACAATAATTAATAGCCTACCAACCAAAAAAAGTCCAGGACCAGATGGATTCACAGCTGAAATCTACCAGAGGTACAAGGAGGAGCTGGTACCATTCCTTCTGAAACTATTCCAATCAATAGAAAAAGAGGAAATCCTCCCTAACTCATTTTATGAGGCTAACATCATCCTGATACCAAAGCCTGGCAGAGACACAACAAAAAAAGAGAATTTTAGACCAATATCCCTGATGAACATCGATGCAAAAATCCTCAATAAAATACTGGCAAACCGGATTCAGCAGCACATCAAAAAGCTTATCCACCACGATCAAGTGGGCTTCATCCCTGGGATGCAAGGCTGGTTCAACATTTGCAAATCAATAAACATAATCCAGCATATAAACAGAACCAAAGACAAGAACCACATGATTATCTCAATAGATGCAGAAAAGGCCTTTGACAAAATTCAACAGCCCTTCATGCTAAAAACGCTCAATAAATTCGGTATTGATGGAACGTATCTCAAAATAATAAGAGGTATTTATGACAAACCCACAGCCAATATCATACTGAATGGGCAAAAACTGGAAAAATTCCCTTTGAAATCTGGGAATTTCAAGAAAGGGATGCCCTCTCTCACCACTCCTATTCAACATAGTGTTGGAAGTTCTGGCTAGGGCAATCAGGCAAAAGAAAGAAATCAAGGGTATTCAGTTAGGAAAAGAAGAAGTCAAATTGTCCCTGTTTGCAGATGACATGATTGTTTATTTAGAAAACCCCATTGTCTCAGCCCAAAATCTCCTTAAGCTGATAAGCAACTTCAGCAAAGTCTCAGGATACAAAATTAATGTGCAAAAACCACAAGCATTCTTATACACCAGTAACAGACAAACAGAGAGCCAAATCAAGAATGAACTTCTATTCACAATTGCTTCAAAGAGAATAAAATACCTAGGAATCCAACTTACAAAGGCTGTAAAGGACCTCTTCAAGGAGAACTACAAACCACTGCTCAGTGAAATAAAAGAGGACACAAACAAATGGAAGAACATACCATGCTCATGGATAGGAAGAATCAATATCGTGAAAATGGCCATACTGCCCAAGGTTATTTATAGATTCAATGCCATCCCCATCAAGCTACTAATGAGTTTCTTCACAGAATTGGAAAAAACTGCTTTAAAGTTCATATGGAACCAAAAAAGAGCCTGCATTGCCAAGACAATCCTAAGTCAAAAGAACAAAGCTGGAGGCATCAAGCTACCTGACTTCAAACTATACTACAAGGCTACAGTAACCAAAACAGCATGGTACTGGTACCTAAACAGAGATATAGACCAATGGAACAGAACAGAGTCCTCAGAAATAATACCACACATCTACAGCCATCTGATCTTTGAAAAACCTGAGAGAAACAAGAAATAGGGAAAGGATTCCCTATTTAATAAATGGTGCTGGGAAAATTGGCTAGCCATAAGTAGAAAGCTGAAACTGGATCCTTTCCTTACTCCTTATACGAAGATTAATTCAAGATGGATTAGAGACTTAAATGTTAGACCTAATACCATAAAAACCCTAGAAGAAAACCTAGGTAGTATCATTCAGGACATAGGCATGGGCAAGCACTTCATGTCTAAAACACCAAAAGCAACATCAGCAAAAGCCAAAATTGACAAATGGGATCTAATTACACTAAAGAGCTTCTGCACAGCAAAAGAAACTACCATCAG
>NW_022308560.1:0-10092 GCF_002776525.5 Piliocolobus tephrosceles
GCCAGGGCTGGGGGAACCCAGGGACACACGGGACGCCAGGGCTGGGGCGTGCAGAGGGCTCTGGCACCCCCGCGTCAGGGGCTCTGGTCCCTCCTCCTAGGAACACTCCGACTGGGCCAGGACTGGGAGTGGACCAGTCAGCACCGTGGGAATGCGAGTGCTTTGATTGGCTAACACTGGGCCCATCAGGGCTAGTCCTAGGCACCCTGCCCCATCCCCGGCCCCTCACCTGGGGTGCTGCAGGGCTGGGTCCCAGGGGAGGTGGATGGACCTGTGGGGCCTGCCCCGGAGCCTCTCAGGAAGCGCCGCATCCTACCTCTGCCCTCCAGCAGCAAAAAGTTGAACTCTAGTCATGCCGATGACAGAACCCACAATTCAGGAAAACAGTGGAGAGGACCCTCTACGCTCAAGAAGGTTCCACCCAGTTCAGAATGAAAACGCAAAATAAACCCGGCGATCATTGAGTGACTCCAGTTTACCGGGGTTTCTGAGACGCAGGAGCCGGCATCGCAGGGAGGTGCTGTCCTGGGGGCTTGGAGGGGATGCTGTGGCCAGGGTGTCCGTCCAGGCCCCTAAGACGGTGCCCTTTGACCTCAGGGAGATTCTGCCTCGGAATGTGGAGTGAGTGAGCGAGGGCCAGCGGGGCTGCCTGGCCTCTGTGGAGGTTCCTAGCTGGGGCCCCGGGATCCAGGGGGAAGGACCCTGTGCCAGACCGCCATGCTGTCCAGCCCTGGCCAGGGGGCAGGGAGCTGTGTTCTGGGTCCTGTTCTGCCCTGGCCGGGGCGGGGGTGGGCGTGGGGCAGGGAGCTGTGTTCTGGGTCCTGTCCTGCCAGCGTGTGGTGGAGACCAGGCACCAGGGTCACTTCTTCATGGTACTGCAGGTCGCTGTCCTAGAGCAGGGTCCCAAATGAGAAGGATCAGGGGACCTCTGAGATGCCTAGAGGAGGTGCCCCGGTGATGTCCAGAGAGCCTCTGCCAGTCAGAGCCAGCCCTTGGTGGGGCACCGAGTGGGGAGTGGGGCTGGCCGCCCCCAGTGGGCGCGCTGTCCTGAAGGAAAGGCTGGACCAAAGGGTGGGCCTCCGTGACGTCCTGTGTGTACAGGTTTCTGGTCGCCATCTCCTGATGGGTGGTCAGGCAACTCCACCCCCGTGCCTCAGTCTCCCCACATCAAAGAGGAGATCCCTGACCTAGAGGGTCTCAGGCGGACCCTCCAGCCTGGCCTGTGATTTGGATCTGGGGAGGGGGGCAGGAAAGTCCCGGGTACTGCCCAGGGCCCCTAATCAGTTGGGTCATCAAGCTGGGGTGGCCAGGACGGTTAGGAAGGGCCAGTCCAGGCCGGGCCAGGAGACGGTCCCCATCTGATCTGCCGAGTGAGCACGGGACCTGCTGCCGGATGTGGGGACAGGGACGTCTCAAAGGGTGGCTGTCACGGGAGCCTGAGCTGTCTCCACAGGGCTGCTGGGCCTGGAAGCATTTCTGTGTCTTTTCTTCCTTTAAAATACACTTATTATTCTAGAACAGGTTTCGATTTGTGGAAAAGTTTCGAAGATAGTATAAAAGAGCCATCCGCGTGCCCCGGGCCCACTTCCCATTCTTCCTCAGGAAAAGGCTCATTGGCCGTAATGAACGAGCCAGCAGGATTCGTTATGTTAACTAAAGCCCAGAGCTTACTTGGATTTCCTTACTCCCCTAACCTCCCGTTCCTGTCCCAGGACCTCGCCCCGGATCCTCCTGTCTCCTCCGGCACCTCTTGGCTGTGACAATTCTCTGGCTTCCCTTGCTTTCGACGACCTTGACCGTTGAGGAGGGTTGGTCAGCGATTTTGTAGAGTGCCAGCCAACGGGGATTTGTCTGACGTTTTTCTCAGGCTTAGCCTGGGGTCGTGGGTTTTGGGAGGAAGGGCACAGAGGCGAAGTGCCTTCCTGCCCGTGTGGTGGGGCCCCGTGGCGTCGCGAGCCGTCAACCCGATTTACCGCCGGCTCAGGCGTAGCTGGTTCCTCACCGTGCAGCCCCTCCCTGTTGGCCTCAGTGCCGCAGTGTTTGGAAGGAAGTCTCCTGACCAGCCACTTGGGGGTTGGGGGTTCTGCTGTGCTCCACCTCCGTGAGAGGGAGGGCTGTGACATTATTTTGAACTCTGCATGGAAATTTGTCTCTTCCCCCCATTTATTTTATTTATTTATTTATTTATTTATTTATTTATTTATTTATTTATTTATTTTTGAGACAGAGTCTCGCTCTGTCGCCCCGGCTGGAGTGCAGTGGTGCGATCTCAGCTCACTACAAGCTCCGCCTCCTGGGTTCATGCCATTCTCCTGCCTTAGCCTCTGGACTGGCTGGGACTACAGGTGCCCATCACCACACCCTGCTAATGTTGTGTATTTTTAGTAGAGACGGGGTTTGACCGTGTTAGCCAGGATGGTCTCGATCTCCTGACCTCATGATCCCCCCGCCTTGGCCTCCCAAAGTGCTGGGATTACAGGTGTGAGCCACACTGCACCTGGTCTCTTCCCCCCACTGTTTACTTCTTCAACTATTTATTTATATCAGCGTTGACTCATGGATATTTAGTTTTTATTTATCTATCTTATTTTATTTATTTTTTGAGACAGAGTTTCACACTGTTGCCCAGGCTGGCGTGCAATGGCGCGATCTTGGCTCACTGCAACCTCCACCTTCTGGGTTCAAGCGATCCTCCTGCCTCAGCCCCCCAGGTGGCTGGGAATAGAGGCATGAGCCAACATGCGCAGCTAATTTTTGTATTTTTTGCAGAGATGGGGTTTCACCACATTGGCTAGGCTGGTCTTGAACTCCTGACCTCAGGTGATCCACCCGCCTCGGCCTCCCAAAGTGCTGGGATTACAGGCATGAACCACTGTGCCCAGACATAATCCAGTAATATTTTATTTTTATTTTTTTTAGAGATAGGGTCTCGCTCTGTCGCTCAGGCTGGAGTGCAGTGGCACGATCTTGGCTCACTGCAGCTTCAACCTCTTGGGTGAGAGGATTGCTTGATTCTAGGAGGTCAAGACTGCAGTGAGCCCTTGACTCACAGCCAAGGCTGGAGTAAGACTCCGTCAAAAAAAGGAAGGAAGGAAGGAAGGAAGGAAGGAAGGAGGGAAGGAAGGAAGGAGGGAAGGAAAGAAAGAAAGAAAGAAAGAAAGAGAAAGAAAGAAAGAAAGAAAGAAAGAAAGAAAGAAAGAAAGGAAGGAAGGAAGGAAGGAAGGGAGAGAGAAAGGAAAGGAAGGAAGGAAGGAAAGAGAAAAGAAAAGAAAAAGAAGGAAGGAAAGAAGGAAGGAGAGAAAGAGAGAAAGAGAAAGAAAGGGAGGAAGGAAAGAAGGAAGGAGGAAGGGAGGGAGGGAAGGAAGGAAGGAAGGGAGGAAGGGAGGGAAGGGAAGGAAGGAAGAGGCATTTTCCCGTAGCTCCGCCGTACAGCCAGCAAGCCCTGAGGTAGCGGTGGGCATCCTACTGACATGTAATTCTCAATTGCCAAACCCAAGTCCATCAACTCTCCCAATAATGTCCTTGGATGGAAAGCGCCCGCCTGGGATTAGGAGGCACGCTGGGCTCTGGAACGGGTTCTCGGTCTTTCCTCAGCTCCTCTGGCCCTGACACCCTTGAAGATTTCTGGCCATCATTTTGTGGAGCCTCCTCAAGCCGGGCTGGTGTTTTTTCATGGTCAGATTGAGGGAATACTCGTTTGGCAGGAACGTCACGGACCCGGCTCTGAGGTCTGCCTCCTGTTGAGGGCATGCACGGTCGACTTCTCCAGTTGCTGGGACGTCCACTCTCATCTCCTGAGCGAGGGGCATCTGCCCGGCTTCTCCCCGGGAATCCGCTCCTTCCCCTTAGTGATGACTGCGTGTTTCATGGGGAGACTCCTTGAGACCCTGTAACCAGCTGAGTTCTCACCAGACTCTCTATGTATTCATTTGCTTATTTGTAACTGTGTGGATTCATGGTCTCCTGTTTTATTCAATTATTTTACTTTCTTTTCCCCAATCATTTTATAATACGCAAACTCACCCTGATGCGGACACTGGGAGCTCCTGCGAGCTGGCTTCTGTGTCGTCTCACATGTCTCCGTCTCTGAACTTTTCCTCCCACAAGATTCTTATGGGCTCCTCTCGTATCCGCCTCTGTGCCAGGCATTCCTCCAGGAAGCCCAGCTCCTGTTGGTGCAAATGGTATTTA
The DNA here is from genome assembly GCF_002776525.5 of Piliocolobus tephrosceles. Taxonomy (NCBI): domain Eukaryota; kingdom Metazoa; phylum Chordata; class Mammalia; order Primates; family Cercopithecidae; genus Piliocolobus; species Piliocolobus tephrosceles. The sequence continues at coordinate 4,192 of NW_022308560.1, forward strand.
GAGACCACGATGTAGGTGAAGGGGTTGCCCATCGCTCTTGGGTGTCACTGCTCGCAGCCCTTCTCAGGGGACAGAGCCAGGTAATACATGTATGTGTGCACACGTACACTCACACAAATGCACACACATGCACACACTTAATCCATGCACACTCACATACACACGCACACTCACGCATATGCAACGCATGCACACACTTGATCCATGCACACACACATGCAAACACATGCACACTCACACACACACGCATGCACACACTTGATCCATGCACACTCACATATCCACACATGCACACTCATGCATATGCACATACATACACACACTTCATGCACACTTACACATGCATGCATATGCACACACACGTGTGCACACACATGCACACACGCACATACTAGATCCATGCACACTCACACATGCACTCACGAGCACACACATGTGTGCACACACACTCACATATACATGCACATATGCACACACGAATGCTCACACGCAAATAAGGACACACACATTCACACTTACACATGTATACACACTTGTGCGTGCACACACATATGCCTACACATGCATGTACTTGGTCCATGCACACTCAATGTGCACTCACGCACACACGTGTGCACACTCGCATGCACATATGCACACACAGAGATGTTCACATGCACACACGAACACACATGCACACATTCACACCCACACATGCACACACATACACACGTATGCACACCCTCACACATGCACACACTGACACGCACACACTCCCACGTACACATCCACACGGCCGTCTCTATAATGAAAACCATGAGCTCTCACAGTGCCTCAGCTCTGGTTCCACCCCACAGGGCTTACTCTGCATTTCTCCTCTCCCATCGGGCCGCCTTCTCCAGCAGTGGGAAGCTGGTTCCACCCCCAATTCATTGATCTCATCAATTTCCCGTGTGCCCCCCACTCTGGGCCAGTGCGGCTGTGGCGCCCCAGGTCCACCCTGGGACCCGCCCCACGCGAGGCTTTAGGACCGAATCTATTGGAGGGAAAGGGAAGGGGTGGGGCGGATATGGGAGCAGAGCTTGACTGTTTAGAAAGCTTCTGGCCGTTTCCGTGGCTGTGCGGTGGGCACTCCCTGAGGTTTCACTCTGCGGTTCCCCAACGAAAGCCACCTGATGAGCCAGGCTGGGCACGGAGCGTGGGGGTGCTGGAGCCGGGAAACCGGACCCCCCACCTGCTAGTCCTTGCCCTCTCTGCCCTCAGGGTGCCTCGGGAGGGCCTGCGGTCTGCCAGGTGCATGGTTCCTGAGGGCAGGTTGGTGTCATGAGCTGGGTCAAGAGCTACAGCTTCCCGGACTGGCCAGGGGTCTACACCCCGCTCTCTGCCTGTGTGAGCCAGCCCCAGCATCGGGGGCCCAAGCGGCTCCCCAGGCTCCCCTTCCGGGGGGCTTCTTCCTCCTCCCCCAACTCGTTCTCCTCTTGGCTGTCTCCTGCGTCTGGTGGCTAAGCGATCTCTGGGCCAGCCTCAGTGGCTCTTCCTCCCCCGACCTCTGACCCTTGGCCCCTGACCTGCATGAGGCCCTCCAGCTCCCTCCTCCCAGGGGAGTGGAGGACAATGGCCACAGGCTAGGCCTGGAGGGAGACTCCGCTCCAGGCCTGCACAGCCTGGGCTCGCACCGCAGTGCAGTCTCTTTTCCCCGTGGGGAAACTGAGGCAGAGAGGGCGCAGTTACCTGCTACGGTCACACGCAGGACCTATTCCAGCCCTGGAAGTTCCCCTCCCCTCCCCGCACCTGCCCTGCCCCCTCCCCGCACCTGCCCTGCCCCCTCCCCGCCCCCGCACCGCCCTCCCACAAACGCCCCGGCTTCCTCCCAGCACCTGCCTCGGCCGCGCCCGGGTTTCGCTTTGCATGGTCAGGGGCCCCCTCTGGTGGAGACTCGGGGAAGTGCAGCGCTCCGGAGGGAGAGAGACGTCTGATCGCTCCATGGAAAATTCGGGTTTCACACACCCTGGAATAAGGGACTTAGCGGGGCTGCAAGATACAAAACCAATACGCAAAATTATTATTTTATTTCTAAATGCCAGCCATGAATATTGGAAGATCAACGCGAACATCAATACCCTTTACTACACAATAAAAAAATCAAACACCAGGAATACATTTAATAGAAGGCATGCAAGATCTCTGCACCAAAAAAGACAAATCTTGCTGGAAGGAAATTTCAAAGCCCTCCGTAGGTGGAACGACAGGAACACGGGCCATTTTCACCACCCTAGAGTGTTTCCTCACCTCTCGGTCACCTGCCTGAAGGGGCGGGGAGCAGACAACCTAGGGTGTTACATCTTGCTTTGGGCCATGGTTACACAGGTTTGGAATCATCACAATTTATTGAACTGGACATTTCAGGTCTGTGCATTCTGTTTACTTAATTTTCTCTCAATAAAAAATTCAGTTCCTACTCGGACATACAAAGGGATTGGAAGTCATCAAGCCCATCCTCACAACCACATCGGAAACGCTGGGCGAAATGAAACGCAGCTGAACAGCCATCTGAGAACTGGGCTCACGAGCAAAGCACTGCCCCCAAACCGGACAGACTGGTGGCCACTCGGGAGGCTGAGGTGGGAGGATCGCTTGAGCCTGGGAGGTTGAAGCTTCAGCGAGCTAGGATTGCACTGCTGCACTCCAGCCTGCGCAACAGAGCAAGACTCCATCTCAAAAAAAAAAAAAAAAAAAAAAAAATTAAAAACCTCTGCTCTAAAGACACATTGTTAAGAGAATGAAAAGACAAGCCACAGACTAGGAGAATATCTTTGCAAAACTCATATCTGATAAAGGATGATTATCCAGAATATACCAAGAACTCTGAAAGTCAACATTAAAGAGAACAAGAAACCCGGCCGGGCATGTAGTCACGCCTGTCATCCCAGCATAAACAACCCGGCCGGGTGCGGTGGCTCATGCCGGTCATCCCAGCACTGTTGGAGGCTGAGGCAGGCAGATCACGAGGTTGAGGTCAGGAGATCAAGACCAGCCTGGCCAACATGGTGAAACCCTGTCTATACCAAAAATATAAAAATTAACTGGGCATGGTGGTGCATGCCTGTAATCCCAGCTACTCGGGAGGTTGAGGCAGGAGGATCACTTGAACCAGGGAGTTGGAGGTTGTGGTGAGCTAAGATCGTGCCACTGCACTCCAGCCTGGTGACAGAGCAAGACTCTGTCTCAAAATAAATAAATAAATAAAAGCAACGAGCTATCAAGCCTTGAAAAGACATCGAGGGGCCTTAACTGTGAAAAAAGTGAAAAAAGCCAGTCGGAAAAAGTTAACAGTGTATCATCTATGGTGGATAAATCAAAACTTGAGAGACAATGAAAATATCCAGAGCTTCCGGGGGTTGCGGAGGGGGAGAGGCAATGGAGCATGAGATTTGGAGGGCAGTGGATGTATTCTGCATAATACAGTAATGGTGGACACATGACTTGTGCAATTGCCACGCACGACCCTCAGAACACAATGTACAACAGACAGAGTAAACCCTCATGTAAACTGTGGGCTTTACTTAGTAATAATGTATCAATATTGTTCATCAGCCGTAACAATGCACCACACTATTGCAAAAAGTTAATCACAGGAAACTCTGTGTGTGTGTGGAGGGGGTGTGGGGGTTATACCATCTGTACTATCTGCCTAGCTGTCTGTAAACTTAAAACTGCTCTAAAAAATAAAGTGTATGGGCTGGGCATGGTGGCTCACACCTGTAATCCCAGCATTTTGGGAGGCCGAGGCTGGTGGATCATGAGGTCAGGAGATGGAGACCATCCTGGCTAACACAGTCAAAACCCATCTCTACTAAAAATACAAAAAATTAGCCAGGTGTGGTGGTGGGCGCCTGTAGTCCCAGCTACTTGGGAGGCTGGGGCGGGAGACTGGCGTGAACCTGGGAGGCGGAGCTTGCAGTGAGCCGAGATGGCACCACTGCACTCCAGCCTGGGCAACAGAGCGAGACTCTGTCTCAATAATAATAATAATAATAATAAAATAAAAAAATAAAGTGTATGAACTCCAAAACGCCATACAACTTCATGTGCAATTTCACCTTGGGACAACCTGCTTTTAGTCTCCCCTGAATCCTTCTGTTACTGTAGCACACATCACACCTGTGTGTATTCCATAAACCACACAATACCTGCACTTGCTTTACTGTTGTTGCTTCAAACTGTCAATTCTCTTTCCAATATTTTTTGAGAGAGAAAATTGTCTTACACAGTCACAGCTGTTTCCATTTCCAGAGCTTGCCTTCCCTTCATTTAGGTCTAGATTTTCATCTTTTATCTTCTTTCTGCAGAATTTCCTTTCACATTTCTTTTTTTTTTGAGACGGAGTCTCGCTCTGTCCCCCAGGCTGGAGTGCAGTGGCACGATCTCTGCTCACTGCAAGCTTCGCCTCCTGGGTTCACGTCATTCTCCTGCCTCAGCCTCCCGAGTAGCTGGGACTACAGGCGCCGCCACCATGCCCGGCTAATTTTTTGTATTTTCAGTAGAGATGGGGTTTGACCGTGTTAGCTGGGATGGTCTCGATCTCCTGACCTTGTGATCCGCCCACCTCAGCCTCCCAAAGTGCTGGGATTACAGGTGTGAACCACCATGCCTGGCCATGACTGATTTTTTTTTATTGGAGGGTCAACCTTTTTCATGTCTACTTTTTTTTTTTTCTTTGTTAAGACAGAGTCTTGCTTTGTTGCCAGACTGGAGTGCAGTGGCACGATCTCGGCTCACTGCAACCTCTGACTCCCTGGTTCAAGCGATTCTCCTGCCTCAGTCTCCTGAGTAGCTGGGATTACAGGCATGTGCCACCATGCCTGGCTAATTTTTATGTTTTTAGTAGAGACGGGGTTTCACCATGTGGGCCAGGATGGTCTCCATCTCCTGACCTCATGATCTGCCCACCTCGGCCTCCCAAAGTGCTGGGATGACAGGCGTGAGCCACCGCGCCCGGCCACCTGCTTGTTTTTGACCAGCCCCCATGTCTCGTGAACACTCTCCGGAGTGTTCTGTTGCGTGCTGGATTGTGTTAGATTCCTTGACACCATTTTGAGATGTGTTCTCACAGGCAGTTAAGTTACTTGCAATCATTTGGATCCGTCTGCAGTTTGCTCTTCAACTTTGTGAGGGTGGATCCAGAGAAGCCTTCGGTTTCGGGAAAATTGTCTCCCCTAGTACCCTTCGATACCCTTCTGAGGACTCTCCAGTGCCTGCCTCTGACAAGGTTTCTACACTGGGCTGGTGGGGACACGCGGTATTCCCAGCTCTGCGTGCACTCCTGGACCCCTCTGCCCATCTTCTCTGGTGGTTCCTGTTTCTGACGTGATTTCTGCGTCTCTCTGCATCTCCGGCACTGGGCCAAGGACGCCAGGGGGACCCCCCTGCCGATACCTCCGGGCATCTGTGCCGTTCTCTCCTCTCCAGCTTTCTGCCTCGTGAGCCCTTGCTGCCTGGGCCTCTCCACATGCCAGTGTCCATCTCCCCAGCCCAGCAAGCTCCTGGGGCTGAGTTTCCCATTGCTGCACTGAGTCCGGACTTGTCACCGTCGTCTAACCCGGCTCCCCACCCTTCTCTCGGGGACATTGCCCCCTGTGGCCTCTTTCCCAATGTCTGTCAATGGCCTGGACCCCAGCCCTGCAGCACCCCAGGTGAGGGGCCGGGGATGGGGCAGGGTGCCCAGGACTCGCCCTGATGGGCCCATTGTTAGCCAATCAAAGCACTCGCACCCCCACAGTGCCGACTGGCCCGCTGCCAGGACTGACCCAATCAGAGCTTTCCTAGGAGGAGGGACCAGAGCCCCTGACGCGGGGGTGCCAGAGCCCTCCACACACCCCAGCCCTGGCGTCCCGTGTGTCCCTGGGTTCCCCCAGCCCTGGC
>NW_022308561.1:0-8695 GCF_002776525.5 Piliocolobus tephrosceles
AAAAAAAAAAAAAAAAAAAATCCCACAAAACTTTAGTCAGGTGTGGTGGTGAGCACCTATAGGTACCCCAGCTACTTGGGAGGCTGAGGTGGGAGGATGGCTTGAGCCCGGGAGGTGAGGCTGCAGTGAGCAATGATCGCACCACTGCACTGCCGCCTGTGTGACAAAGCGAGACCCTGTCTCAAAAAAAAAGATTCAGGGGGTACATGTGGTGTTGTTACATGGGTGTGTTGCCTGCTAGTGGGTGGGGACTGGGCTTCCAGTGTACCCGTGACCCAAATTGTGAACATCGTACCCAATAGGTAATTTTTCAACCCTCACCACCCTCCCGCTTCTGGCATCCCCACTGTCTGTTATTTCCGTCTTTATGCCTGTGTGTACCCATCCCCCAGTCATCTGCAGCCACTAATTTACGTTCTGTCTCTAATTTGCCGATTCCGGATGTTTCATAGGAATAGGATCGTGCAATCTGTGACTGACTGCTTCCACTGAGCAGAATGCTTTCAGGTTTCATCCGTGGCATGTCTGTGTCAGTGCCACACTGTTACCAAATAGTCCTGCATTGAACGCATAGACCACATTTTATCCAGTCACCAGTTAGTGGACATTAGGGTCATTTCCACTTTTTGGCTATTATGAATAATGCTGCTATGAACCTCCTTCTTCTTCTTCTTTTTTTTTTTTTTCTAATTTGAGACAGGATGTGACTGTTGCCCAGAATGGAATGCAGTGGCGCAATCTTGGCCACTTCAGCCTTAACCACTTGGGCTCAAGCCATCCTCCCACCTCAGCCTCCTGAGTAGCTGGGACTACAGGCACTCATCACCACCCCCGGCTAAAGGTTTGCAGTTTTTTTGTAGAGATGGGATTTCACTATGTGGCCCAGGCTGGTCTTAAACTCCTCCTGCTCATGTGATCATCCTGCCTCAGCCTCCCAAAGTGCTGGGATTACAGGAGTGAGCCACCATGCTCGGCCTGAACATTCTTGTATAAATTTCTGTGTGGCCGGATGCGGTGGCTCATGCCTGTAATCCCAGCACTTTGGGAGGTCAAGGTTGGCAGATCACCTGAGGTCAGGAGTTTGAGACTAGCCTGGCCAACATGGTGAAACCCCATCTCTATTAAAAATACAAAAATTAACTGGGCATGGTGGCACGTGCCTGTGATCCCAGCTACTCGGAAGGCTGAGGCAGGAGAATTGCTTGAGCCCGGGAGGTGGAGGTTGCAGTGAGCCAAGATCACGCCACTCCACTCCAGCCTGGGTGACCATGCGAGACTCCATCTCAAAAAAAGTAAATACATTTTTGTGTGGACATTTGTTTAAATTTATCTGTGCCTAGGAATGGAATCCCTGGGCCACATAGTAACTCTGTGCTTGACTTTTTGAGGACCTGCCACACTGCTGTCCACAGCCACTGCAGCATTTTTCATTCCCTCCAGCAGCGCACAAGAGTCCCATCTTGTCCTCATCCTCACCAGCACTTTAGTCTGTCTTTTGCTTATAATCATCCACTGGGTGTGAAGGGGAACATCATTATGGTTTTGATTTGTACTTTTTTGGGGCTAATGATGTTGATCATCTTTTCATGGCCATTTGTGTATCTTCTTTGGAGAAATGTCTATTCAGATCCTTTGCCTTTTGTTTCCTGTTTTTTGACACAGAGTCCCACTCCGTCACGCAGGCTGGAGTTCAGTGGTGCTCTCAGCTCACTGAAACCTCTGCCTCCCGGGTTCAAGCAATTTTCATGCCTCAGCCTCCCGAGTAGCTGGGATTACAGGCGACCACACCTGGCTAATTTCTATATTTTTAGTAGAGACAGGGTTTTGCCATGTTGGCCAGACTGGTCTCAAACTCCTGGCCTCAAGTAATCCACCTGAGGCTCGTGGATCTCCTAAAGGGCTAGGATTACAAACATGAGCCACCACGCCCAGCAGTATGTCGGGGTTTTTTTTTTTTTTTTCTTTTGAGACGTAGTCTCGCTTTGTGCCCAGGCTGGAGTACAGGGATGCGATCTCAGCTCGTTGCAACCTCCGCCTCCCAGGTTCAAACAGTTTTCCTGCCTCAGCCTCCCAAGTAGCTGGGACTATAGGCACCTGCCACCACACCTGGCTAATTTTTTGTATTTTTAGTAGAGATGGGGTTTCACCATGTTAGCCAGGATGATCTCGATCTCCTGACCTTGTGATCCACCCTCCTTGGCCTCCTAAAGTGCTGGGATTACAGGTGTGAGCCACCGTGCCCGGCCAGTATGTTATCTTTTGAGAAATGTGTGTTCATACCCTTTGGCCATGATCGTGGCTCACTGCTGCCTCAACTTCGTGTTGCCCACTTTTTAATGGGATTTTTTTGTGTGTGTGGGATGGGTGTTGAGTTCTTTGAGTTCCTTGTATATTCCTCTGCTTGTTTTTTCACTGGGATGCTGTCTTTTGTCACTGAGTATTGTGTATTAGTTTGCTAACAGTACCACTCACTAGGTGACTTAAAGTTATTCCTCACAGTAATGGAGGCTAGAAGTTCAAGATCAAGCTGTCAGCAGGTTGGATTTATTCTGAAGCCTCTCCCTCTGGCAAGGCAGCAGTGCCATCCACTTTAGGTTTTTATGAAGCCCTCACTGGCTGGTGTTTTCACCCAGTGAATGGGGGACAGGGGTGGGAGCAGGGACACCAGCGAAGTGGCAGGAGATGGAGATGGTCCTAGTGGTAGCAGTGGAGGTCGCAAGAATTGGTTTTCACCAAGACATGGGCAGACACGGATCCAGGGTGATCCTGAAATTTCATGGGATTTCTTCTATGTCCAGAAGTTTAATGGGGATTTCTCTTCTGTGGGCAGGTCTCACAGATTTCAAGCCTGGCTACTGGATTGGTGTCCGCTATGATGAGCCACTGGGGAAAAACGATGGCAGGTAACAAGAATTCCCATTCAGGTGTCTGTGCGTGCATTTGTGTGTAAGTCCATACGTGCTGCTGGCTGAGCTGCCCATGCCAGCACCTGGAGTGGAGCCATGTGAGGATCCTCTGACCACACCCACCCCCATCCTGTCCTGCAGTGTGAATGGGAAACGCTACTTCGAATGCCAGGCCAAGTATGGCGCCTTTGTCAAGCCAGCAGTCGTGACGGTGGGGGACTTCCCAGAGGAGGACTACGGGTTGGACGAGATATGACACCCAAGGAATTCCACTGCTCCAGCTCCTAACTCGGCCACTGACTGCCCCTCCTGTGTGTGCCCATGGCCCTTTTCTCCTGACCCCATTTTAATTTTATTCATTTTTTCCTCTGCCATTGATTTTTGACACTCATGCATTAAATTCACTAGAAACCCGGAAAGGATTTGGAGGACTTGATGATTTGGGGACCCACTGGGTAAACAGTGACCCTTCTGTATCAGGGGCCAGCCTCCATGTCCTTATATCTTGCTGCTCCCGTCTTCTCATTCCCACCTCACGTGCTGTAGCTACCAGGAAGAAGGGGAAGGGAGGGGAGGGGATATTCTTTGCCTTTAAAAATGATGTACAACTCAGCCAGGCACAGTGGCTCTTGCCTGTAATCCCAGCACTTTGGGAGACCGAGCTGGCAGGTCACTTAAGCCCAGGAGTTTGAGACCAGCCTGGGCAACATGGCAAAACTTCATCTCTACCAAAAATACAAAAAATGAGTCAGGTATGGTGGCGCATGCCTGTAGTCCCAGCTACTTGGGAGGCTGAGGTGGGAGAATGATTTGACCCCAGAAGGTCGAGGCTACAGTGAGTTATGGCACCACTGCATTCCAGCCTGGATGACAGAACAAGACCCTGTCTCAAAACCAAAAAACAAGAAAAGAGGCCGAGCACAGTGGCTCACGCCTATAATCCCACCATTTTGGGAGGCCGAGGCGGGAGATCCAGATCATCCTGGCCAACATGTTGAAACCCTGTCTCTACTAAAAATACAAAAGTTAGCTGGGTGTGGCGGCATGTGCCTGTAATCCCAGCTACTCAGGAGGCTGAAGCAGGAGAATGGCTTGAACCCGGGAGGTAGAGATTGCAGCAAGCTGAGATCGTGCCACTGCATTCCAGCCTAGCGACAGTGAGACTCCGTCTCAAAAAAAAAAAGAAAAAAAGCCAGGCATGGTGGCTCTGCCCATAATCCCAGCACTTTGGGAGGCCGAGGAGGGCAGACCACGTGAGTTCAGGAGTTTAACACCAGCCTGGACAACATGGCAAGAAACCCTGTCTCTACAAAAAATACAACAACAAAAAATTAGCTGGGTGTGGTGGCACACACCTGTAGTCCCAGCTACTTGGAAGGCGAGGTGGTAGGATCACCTGAGCCTGGGGAGGCAGAAGCTGCAGTGAGCTGTGTTCACACCACTGGACTCCAGCCTGGGTGACAGAGCGAGATTCCATCTCAAAAAAAAAAAGGCCGACACCACGACACCAGCGCATGGCGTGTCACATTATTAAGGATTATATACAGCCAGCAGTTACTGGGCTGGTTTCCTTTAATCCTCACAGGGGCCCTGTCTGCAAGTCTTTCACCATTTCCCGTCAACACCCCACCTTTCCTGCCCAAAGTTTGGGGTCGGGAGGGAATTCCCAGGAGTTCCCAGGACTTGGGCTAGCCTCCCAGATCCCGCAACCTTAGCGTGCTTAGCCTCGGCAATGACCGCCCAGCTGCCATGAGGGGGCAGCAGCGCACCGTTCAGACGCTGCGCGCCTGGTGCATCATGGGACGCGTAGTCTCAAAGACAGCAGAAGCATCCTGGAACGCAAACGGCATTTTCCAGAAAACTGGGCCTGGTCTTGCCCAACGCTGGAAGGTGAGGTCTTGCTCCTCCCGGCGTTACGGGGGATTGTGGGATGTAGGCATTTGGCTCCGCGCTCCGCCAAGGGCGGTGCAGCGCAGGCGCGAGGCATCTGGTATAGACAACAGAGCTTAATCCGAGGCGGGGAACCAGCGTTCCGGGGGAGGCTCCAAAGCTAACTTTCCGGCCACAGTGGAAGGGAGGCGATGGAGCTCCCTTAGTGGCTGGAGCCGGCTGGGCCTCCTTCCTGTCCTCCTGCATCTCTACTGGTCCCTTTCCCGGGCTCCTGGTCAGCTCCCAAGCCTGTTCAAGCACAAGGCGTTTCCATCTAAAAAAATAAATCTCTTTCGCCGGGCGAGATGTCAGAGCCCCGGGAGCAAAAGTGTTGGTAATGTTAGACAGAATGAGTTCCTCTTCAAATATCTAACTTCCTTGTCCTTTGTTCTGTGAACTGCCCTTCCTGTGGAAACTGCCCTTCCCTGGGAAACTGCCCCTCCTTGCCGCTGCAACCCATACCCGCCTCTATTTGAAATAGCCAATGGGAATCAGCTTAGATTGTGAGGTCCAAGCCTAGCCAATGGGGTTAAAAACTCCTGCTCTCCTTTGTTAGGTGTGCTTTTGGTACAGGTCCGGGCAGCAACCTTCTGCAGAAGCAAACTTTGCCTTGCTGAGAAACTTTTTTCCTGAGTGCTGGTCTCTGTGGCACTGAGAACTTATTTCTAACAGTAAGAAGAATTTACTGAGGACAGCATAGGCTTGAAAAAGAAAAGTTTTATTAGAAAGAATGCTACAGTGGCCGGGCGCGGTGGCTCAAGCCTGTAATCCCAGCACTTTGGGAGGCCGAGACGGGTGGATCACGAGGTCAGGAGATCGAGACCATACTGGCTAACATGGTGAAACCTCGTCTCTACTAAAAAATACAAAAAACTAGCTGGGCGAGGTAGCGGGCTCCTGTAGTCCCAGCTACTCGGGAGGCTGAGGCAGGAGAATGGCGTAAACTCGGGAGGCGGAGCTTGCAGTGAGCTGAGATCCGGCCACTGCGCTCCAGCCCGGGCGACAGAGCAAGACTCCCTCTCAAAAAAAAAAAAAAAAATACAAAAACCTAGCCAGGCGTGGTGGCGGGCGCCTATAGTCCCAGCTACTCAGGAGGCTGAGGCAGGAGAATGGCGTAAACCCGGGAGGCAGAGCTTGCAGTGAGTTGAGATCCAGCCACTGCACTCCAGCCTGGGCGACAGAGTGAGACTCCATCTCAAAAAAAAAAAAAAAAAGAATGCTGCAGGGTGCAGTGGCTCACGCCTGTAATCCCAGCACTTTGGGAGGCTGAGGCGGGCCGACTGCGTGAGCTCAGGAGTTGGAGACCAGCCTGGGTAATATGGTGAAACCACATCTCTACTAAAATACAAAAAATTACCTGGGCATGGCAGCATATGCCTGTAGTCCCAGCTACTTGGGAGGCTGAGACAGGAGAATTGCTTGAACCCTGGAGGAGGAGGTTGCAGTGAGCTGACATCATGACACTGCATTCCAGCTTGGGTGACAGAGCAAAACTCTGTCTCAAAAAAAAAAAAAGGAAAGAATGCTGCAGGCCAGGCAGGGTGGCTCACGCCTGTAATCCTAGCACTTTGGGAGGCCGAGACAGGTGAATCACCTGAGGTCAGGAGTCTGAGACGAGCCTAGCCAACATGGTGAAACACCATCCCTACTAGAAATACAAAAATTAGCCGGGCATGGTGGCGCGTTGTCCCAGCTATTTAGGAGGCTGAGGCATGAGAATTGTATGAACCAAGGAGGGAGAAGTTGCAGTAAGCCGAGATTGAGATCGTGCCACTGCACTCCATCCAGCCTGGGCAACAAGAGGGAAACTCTGTCTCAAATAAATAAATAAATAAATAAATAAATAAACAAGGAAGTAAATACATGGGCCCAGGAGAAGGTTTGGAAGCATTACTAAAGTTTAGCAAAGCAGAGAATTTTTGTCAATTGCATTGTCAGCCTGATCCATCCATTATAAAACCATAGTCAAACTTCAGAAAAGAGGTCTGGTGTTATATGTTTACTTCCTCCTTCTCCCTCTCTCTGCTCCACAAAAACAATTTTTTTTTTTTCATAATTGCAAAAGCCCTTCCTCGTTACTAAACTCAAAAGGCAATTCTCCACCTCAGTGTACTGGTCCTGCAGTAACAGCTGATGTTTAGACGAGCAGTTCTGTTTTTTTTTTTTTTTTTTTTTTTTTTTGAGACAGACTCTCTGTGTTACCCAGGCTGGAGTGCAGTGGCGTCATCTTGGCCCACTGTAACCTCTGATTCAAGTGATTCTCCTGCTTCAGCCTGTCAAATAGCTGAGATTACAGGTGTCTGCCACCACACCTAGTTAAGTTTGTATTTTTAGTACAGACAGAGTGTCACCATGTTGGTCAGGCTGATCTCAAACTCCTGACCTCAAATGATCCTCCTGCCTCAGCCTACCAAAGTGCTGGGATTACAGGTGTGCGCCACCACACCCAGCCTGGACAAGCGGCTCTTAAACTTTTGTGTCTCAGGACCTCTTTACACTATTGAAAGTTATTGAAGACCTCAAAGAGCTTTCGTTCATGAGTGTTATATCTGTAGAAATTAGCCACATTAGAAATTTAGAATTTTAGGCTGGGTGCCATGGCTCACGCCTGTAATCCCAGCACTTTGGGAGGCCAAGGCGGGCGGATCATGGGGTCAGGAGTTCAAGACCAGCCTGGCCAACATAGTGAAACCCCGTCTCTACTAAAAATACAAAACTTAGCCGGGCATAGTGACACATGCCTGTAGTCCCAGCTACTCAGGAGGCTGAGGCAGAAGAATCACTCGAACCTTGGAGGTGGAGGTTGCAGTAAGCTGAGATCGTGTCACTGCACTCCAGCTTGGGTGACAGAGGGAGATTCCATGTCGAAGAAAAAAAAAAAGAAATTTAGGATTTTAAATATTTATTCATTTAAAAAAACATTGCATGTATTAAAATTTTTTTTTCAGCCAGCGCTTTGGGAGGCCAAGGCAGGCAGATCACCTGAGGTCAGGAGTTGGAGACCAGCTGGCTAACATGGCGAAACCCCATCTCTACTAAAAATACAAAAATAACATGAGTGTGGTTGTGGGCGCCTGTAATCCCAGCTACTTGGGAGGCTGAGGCAGGAGAATTGCTTGAACCCGGGAGGCAGAGTTTGCAGTAAGCCCAGATCCTGCCATTGCACTCCAGCCTGGGTGACAGAGTAAGACTCTGTCTCCAAAAAAAAAATTTTTTTCAACAAATTTAGTTCAGAGATATGATTGGCATTTATTATTGATTCATGAACTGGGCATCATGCCACCTAGCTGCACTGGGCATGGCAGAATGGTTGGTTTTTGTAAAGTAGCTTCGTCAGGAACAAGGAAACAGAAAAATAAAAAAAGCAGATTGGTTCATATCAGATTACTTTCCTTGTTCAAGCAGAGGAGACATCCCTATCATGCCTGCTTAGGTTGACTGGACCCTTTCTAATTGGTTGCTGTGCCTCTCCTTGTTTGGCGATTTTTTTGTTTTAGAAATGGTCTGTTCTGTTGCCCAGCCTGTAGTGCAGTGGTCATTCACAGGTGCCGTCAGAGCAGCCTTAAGCAATCTTCCCACCTCAGCTTCCCAACATGCTGGGATTACAGGTGTGAGTCACTGCACCTGGCCTAAACGGTTAAATTTGGTGTTAATGTGCTAGCAGTAATAGACACCTAATGCACCTGTATTCCAATTACCTACTGCTGCAGTAAATATTATCTAAATCCTCAGGAGGCTGAGGCAGGAGAATCGCTTGAACCTGAGAGGCAGAGGTTGCAGTGAGCCGAGATCACGCCATTGCATTCCAGCCTGGGTGACAGAGCAAGACTCTGTCTCAAAAAAATAAAAATAAAAATAAA
>NW_022308562.1:0-3238 GCF_002776525.5 Piliocolobus tephrosceles
AAAAAAAAAAAAAAAAAAAGAGGCAGAGGGGTCCTTAGCTAGAGGTTTCCTTGCTTGGATTCTCAGAGAGTCAAGAGACTCCCACACTGGTAATAGTAATGATAGGTAAAATATATTAAACATCCACCATGCCCCAGTACTTTTATTGTTTAATTTTTTTGTTTATTTATAAAACAGGGTCTCTTTGTTTTATTTATTTATTTATTTTTGAGACAGTCTCGCTCTGTCACCCAGGCTGGAGTGCAGTGATGGGATCATAGCTGTCTGTGGCCTTGGCCTCCTGGGCTCAAGCGATCCTCCTTCCTCAGCCTCCCAAGTACCTGGGCCTACAGGTGCACACCACCACACCTGATTAATTTTTAAATTTTTTGTAGAGATGGGGGTCTCACTATGTTGCTTAGGCTGGTCTGGAACTCCTGGGCTCAAGCGATCCTCCTGCCTCACTCTCTCAGAGTGCTGGGATTACAGGCATGAGCCACTGTGTGCCTGGCGCAGTGTTTTATCTTTATTCACCTTCTGACTGCACATCCTATGAGGTAGGGACCTGTGCTGTCTTAACTCACAGATGAGGAAACTGAGGCACAAAGCTGTGACCAATTCCCCCAACATCACCCACAGCCAGTAGGTGGCAGAGGGGATTCTAACTCAGGCCATCTAGACTCACAGCCCACAGTCTTTTGTGAGGACTGTATGCAGGCGTGGGAAACCAAGGCAGGCGAATGGGTTCAGGCCAGGAGTTCGAAACACACCTGGGCAGGCAACAACCTCATCTCTACAAAAAGTTAAAAAATTAGCCAGGCGTGGTGGTGTGCACCTATAGTCCCAGCTACTTGGGAAACTGAGGTGGGAGAATTGCTTGAGCCTAGGAAGGGGAGGCTGCGGTGAGCTGTGATAGTCAGCTGTGATCATGCCACTACACTCCAGCCTGGGTAACAGTGCAAGACCCTGTCTCAAAAAAAAAAAAAAGAGGCAGTGCTTGACCCACCCACAAACTTCTTTTTCTTTGCTCACAAGGATTTTGTGTTATTGTTTTGCGGGTGGGGGTTGGTTTCTTATTTTTGAGACGGACTCTTGCTCTGTCGCCCAGGCTGCAGTGCAGTAGTGCGATCTCGGCTCACTGCAACCTCCGCCTCCCGGGTTCAAGCGATTCTTCTGTCTCATCCTCCTGAGTAGCTGGGATTACAGGCATGTGCCACCGCACCCAGCTAATTTTTGTATTTTTAGTAGAGATAGGGTTTCACCATGAAGGCCAGGCTGGTGTTTTGTTTTGCTTTTGAGATAGGGTCTCGCTCTGTTGCCCAAGCTGGAGTACAATGGTGCAATCACAGCCCACTGCAGCCTCGAACTCATGGGCGCAAGCGTTCCTCCCACCTCAGCCTCCCAGTTAGGTTTCTGCATGTTGCCCAGGCTGGTCTGGAACTCCTGTGCTCAGGCAATCTGCCTTCCTCGGCCTTCCGCAATACTGGGATTACAAGCGTGAGCCACCACGCCCAGCTGTATGGAGGATTTTGACTACTGACAATGCTTATGGCCAAATAGACTCTTGGCCTTTCCCCGTCTTTTCTACCTCCAGCCCCCAAGCCAGATTCCCGTTATCCTTCACACTCATTTTCTTCTCAAAAGAACATTACAGGCCGGTGCGGTGGCTCACACCTGTAATCCCAGCATTTTAGGGGGTCAAGGAGGGAGGATTGCTTGAGGCCTGGAGTTTGAGACCAGCCTGGGCAACATGGTGAAACCCTGTCTCTACAAAGAAACAAAGAAAGAAAGAACATTCTGAGGCTGGGCACGGTGGCTCATGCCCATAATCGAGGCACTGTGGGAGGCCAAGGAGGGAGGATCACTTGAGCCCAGGAGTTTGAGACCAACCTGGGCAACATGGTGAGACTCCATCCTTATTAAAAAAAAAAAAAAAGAAAAAAGAAGAAGGAGGAGGAGGAAGAGGAGGACGAGGAGGAGGAGGAGAAGAAGAAAGAAGAAGGAGGAGAAGGAGGAAAAGAAGAAAAGAACATTACAGGCTGGGCGTAGTGAATCATACTTGTAATTCCAGCACTTTGGGAGGCCGAGGCAGGCGGATCATCTGAGATTGGGAGTTCGAGACCAGCCTGGCCAACATGGTGAAACCCTGTCTCTACTAAAACTACAAAAATTATTAGCTGGGCATGGTGGCACATGCCTGTAATCCCAGCTACTCAGGAGGCTGAGGCAGGAGAATCACTTGAACCCAGGAGGTGGTGGTGGTTGCAGTGAGCAGAAATTGGGCCACCACATTCCATCCTGCGTGACACAGAAAGACTCCATCTCAAACAAACAAACAAAAAAAAACATTCCAGTACATCTGGCCTCCGGGTATCTGCCCGGCAATGGGCAGTCTGGACACTGCTCAGTGAGTGAGAGGTGTGAGGTACAGGCGGGACCATGAGCTAGCAGAGGGCTAGAGACTGCCCCTCTCTCAACTTCATCACTGTCAAACAGAGGAAACACTGGCAATAATTAGTTATACAAGTGATAATAGCTAACACTTATTAGGCACTTACTATATGTCCAATACTGCACTAAATGACTTCCAGTGTGATCTCATTTAATAAGTGTCTAAAGCAGTATTTCTCAAACGTCTTTGAACTTGATCTACGGCCAGAAAAATACTTTCCTTGTAACCTAATATGTATTCACTATACATCAATAAAATGTTCATAAAATATTACTTTCCCTTGACTTCATAATTTTTCAAAATTATATATATATATATATTTTAAGATGGGGTCTCGCTCAGCACCCAGGCTGGAGTGCAGTGGTGCAATTTCGGCTCACTGCAACCACGGTCTCCCGGGTTCAAGCGATTCTCCCATCTCAGTCTCTTAAGTAGCTGGGATTACAGGCAATGCAACCATGCCTGGCTAATTTTTGTATTTTAGTAGACAGGGGGTTTCACCATGTTGGCCAGGCTGGTGTCGAACTCCTGACCTCAAGTGATCCACCCTCCTCGGCCTCCCAAAGTGTTGGAATTACAGGCAAGAGCCACCATGCCCGGGCTGTAGTGTATTTTTGTTGTTGTTGGCGTTGTTTTGAGACGGAGTTTTGCTCTTGTCGCTCAGGCTGGAATGGAATGGCGCGATCTGGGCTCAACGAAACCTCCTTCTCTTGGGTTCAAGCAATTCTTCTGCCTCAACCTCCCAAGTAGCTGGGATTACACCACCAGACCCAGCTAATTTCTGTATTTTTTTTTTTTTTTTTTTTT
>NW_022308562.1:3338-13537 GCF_002776525.5 Piliocolobus tephrosceles
TTTTTTTTTTTTTTTTTTTTTTTTTTTTGAGACGGAGTCTCGATCTGCTGCCCAGGCTGGAGTGCTGTGGCCGGATCTCAGCTCACTGCAAGCTCCGCCTCCCGGGTTTACGCCATTCTCCTGCCTCAGCCTCCCAAGTAGCTGGGACTACAGGCGCCCGCCACCTCGCCCGGCTAATTTTTTGTACTTTTTTTAGTAGAGATGGGGTTTCACCGTGTTAGCCAGGATGGTCTCGATCTCCTGACCTCGTGATCCGCCCGTCTCAGCCTCCCAAAGTGCTGGGATTACAGGCTTGAGCCACCGCGCCCGGCATAGAGACGGGGTTTCACCATGTTAGCCAGGATGGTCTTGATCTCCTGACCTTGTGATCCGCCCGTATCGGCCTCCCAAAGTGCTGAGATTACAGGCTTGAGCCACAGCACCCGGCCTAACTTCTGTATTTTTAGTAGAGATGGGGCTTTACCATGATGACCAGGCTAGTCTCGAACTCCTGACCTCAGATGATCCACGCCCCCTGGCCTCCCAAAGTACTAGGAGTGAGGTGTGAGCCACCATGCCCGGCCTGTAGTGTAGTTTTTTAAAAACTCTGGTCAAAGCAGACATGTATGCCTATAATCTCAGCTACTAGGGAGGCTGAGGTGGGAGGATCGCTTGAGCCCGGAAGCTTGAAACCAGCCTGGGTAACACAGCCAGATTCTATCTCAATTAAAACACCACTAACAAAACCTCTTGTCTAGGGCCAGTAAAATTGCAGGTAGAAGTTGTGGTAATACAAAATTGTGTACTTTTGTCGCCACTTACAAACCATACACCTAAAAAGAGTGAATGTTCTTGTGTTTAAATACATCTCAATAAAGCACAAGTTAGTTGAGATGTGAATGCATCTTACTGAGTAAAATGCATTAAGATCAGCCAGGCATGGTGGTTCACACCTGTAATCCCAGCACTGAGGGAGGCTGAGGCAGGAGGTTTGCTTGAGCCCATAAGGTCAAGACCAGCCTGGGCAACATAGTGAGACCCCCCCTCTCTATAAAAAAAAAAAAAAAAAAAAATAGCTGGGCATTAAAAAATCTAAATTTTTTAATTTAAAATTTAAAATTTTTAATAAAAATAAAAATAAAAATTACTTAGGAGGCTGAGGCAGGAAGATCTCTGTAGCCCAGGAGTTTGAAGCTGCAAGGCTATTGTACCACAAGACTACCTATTGTGCCACTACACTCCAGTCTGGGCCACAGAGTGAATCTTTTATCCAAAAAAAAAAAAGAAAAAAAAAAGAAAGGCTGAGTGCAGAGGCTCATGCCTGTAATCCCAGCACTTTGGGAGGTCAAGACGGGCAGATCCTGAGGTCAGGAGTTCAAAACCAGCCTGGCCAATATGGTGAAACCGCGTCTCTACCAATAATACAAAAATTAGCTGGGTGTAGTGGCACACACCTGTAGTCCCAGCTACTCAGGAGGCTGAGGCAGGAGAATTGCTTGAACCCAGGAGGCGGAGGTGGCAGTGAGCTGAGTCCTTGCCCCCGCCCCCCACCCGGGGCAAAAAGGAAAAACTCTTTCCCAAAAAAAAAAAAAAAAAAAGTAAGATCCATGTAAGTGATGTCATATGTCATAATCCATGGTTTACTCATGAACCACAGTTTGGAAAACACCAGGAAGAAGGAAGGGAGAATGAATAATCAGGGAAAGCGAAAGAGAGAGGAAAGCTGAGGCGTTCCCAATGTTTCAAATGGGGAAATTTCAAGTGAGATACAGATTACCTGCTTCTCTTGGGGAAGCTAAGAGTGTGTACTTGGAGGCAGTCAAGTTTGAGAAGTCTGACATCTTTTCTCAGCCAGCCCCATGCTAGGCACTGGAAGGTGACTCACTCTGATGAGGCGATTGTGATTGGGTGAGACCCGGTAAGGATGGAAAGTGGAGAGGAGGAGACAGGAGTCCACAGCTTTGGAAGAAGGAAGGACAAAACTCCCTGAACCAGAGCAGGGCAGGAAGTAACAATAAGAAACTGAAAAAGGAAAGGGAATAGAAAGCTATGAGACAGGATAAAATTTGGCCTGAGGTCTGCCCGGGCATGTCCATGCCAGGTGCCCACGGCTGCTTCTGCGACGTGGGTCCCCTGCCACATTTGTGGTGAGTGTGGCCAGGTGTGCATGCTCCGGTGTGTGTGCGGTCAGTGGACCAGTTAGCAAGAAGCTGTCACAGGTGTGACTTCATGACATGTGTCGGTGGTCAGTTTCTCCTATGTCTATGTCTGATTTGGTCTGTTTCTCTGAATGTCAGTTTCTTTCCTTTTTTCTTTTTTCTTTTTCTTTTTTTTTTTTAGACGGAGTTTGCTCTTGTTGCCCAGGCTGGAGTGCAATGACAGGATCTCGGCTCACTGCAGCCTCCGCCTCCCGGGTTCAAGCAATTCTCCTGCCTCAGCCTCCCAAGTGGCTGGGATTACAGGCATGCGTCACCACACCCGGCTAATTTTGTATTTTTAGTAGAGACGGGTTTCACCATGTTGGTCAGGCTGGTCTCGAATCCCTGACCTCAGGCGATCCGTGCACCTTGGCCTCCCAAAGTACTGGGATTACAAATGTGAGCCACAGTGGGGGGGCAAATGTCAGTTTCTGATAGTTTTAATGTGTAGCTGTGAAATTGCGTGAATGCATTTGTGTATGTCCCTGTTGGAGTGTGATTTGGATTTGGCTGTGTGTCCAGGTATCCCTGTAACAGGTGTCTCTGTGTGTCTGGGTGTGTGTGTGTCCCCTGTGCCTATCAGCAAGTTTGTGTTTCCAGATAAGCATTCCGCCTGTGTGCGGTTGCACCACCGTGTATGTGGTGTGGATGCCTGCTCGGTAGGGTTGTTTGTGAACACAGTTTGTGGGCCCAGGTGTGATCATCAGTGTGGGTGTTTGTGCAACTGTGTGTGGCCCTGCCATTGTGTCCGTCTGCCTGTCCGGGGGACCCTGTTAGTGAGTCTGTGCATTTGCGTCTGGGTGTGTGTTAGCCCCATCAGTATGTGAGTGTGTGTGTTCGTGCCCCTGTCCATGGTGTGGATTTGTGAGACTGTGGCCTTGTGTCCATGAGTACATCCTCTGGGCTCTGCCTGCACGTGACTTGGTGGACCCTGGAACCCCCGTCGGTCGGTCTGTGTACGCATCCCTGGGGGTGTGGATCTGTGGGTCCCAGTCAGTGTGTGTGTCCGACTGTCCCGGTGTCTGGGCGATTTCCCTGCACCCCGCCGCACAGCGCCTGGGTCCTTCTAGCCTTGGGCCAGGCCCTGCCCCGTCCCCGGCTGCAGGGAAACCCCCGGCGCGGAGGTAGGGGGGGCGCGGCGCGCGCCTGCAAGTCCCGACTTGTCCGCGGCGAGCGGGCGGGGCCGTAGCGTCACGCGGGGGCGGGGCGTGGGACCCGCCGGGCGGGGGCGGGGCGGGGCGGGGCGGGGCGGCTTTGGAGCGGGCCCGGGATCCGCCGGGCGGCCTGAGACGCGGCGCGAACCACATGCGAGCGGGCGCCTGGCGGTGGCGGCGGCACCAGCGATCCTAGCAGCGGCGGCCACTACGCGGACGCGCCTGCGGCCCGGGGAGCGGCAGCAGCCACAGCCACAGCAGCCACCACTGCAGTTAGAGCGGCAGCAGCAGCGACAGCCCCAGCAACAGCCGCCGCGGAGAGCGGCGCTTGGCGGGCGCGCCCTCCTGAAGGAAGCCGCCCGCCCCCCACTGCCGCCCCCTCCGGCGTGTTCATGCCCCCGGGGTGAGTGTGCGCGCCCCGACTCCTCGCCGGCGGCGATCGGCCAGGCCGGGTGGACTCCCTGGAGGAGGTGACGGGAGTGCAGGCGAAGAGCAGTGTTGGCGCCCTGCCTCCCCACACTGCGCCTCCCTCCAAACCCTGCGAGGGACCCTGGGCCGGGGTCGCCGGGTGAGAGGTGGCTTGGCGTTGGGGCGCCGGTCTGGGCGCACAGGTGCCTCGGCGGTCTGGCGGGTTTGTTTACAAACAATGGGGTGCGGGCTCGGCAGCGCCCCCTGGCGGCCAGTGTGGCCCCGGGGAAGAGGGTCGACCCCGGGGTGCCCCTGCCCCCAAAGTCCGGGAGGGGCGGGGGGGCGGCCCGGAGGGGCGGCCAACCCCAGGGCGCGCGCCCGTTGGGGGCGGCGACAGGGGGCGGCTCGCGGGCCGTGGAGTCTGCGGCTCCTGCGGGCGGGGGCTGCGCCCCAGCAACAGCCGGTTATTGGCCCCGCGCTCGCCTGGCGGGCGGGGCGGGCGCACGTGGCGGCGGTGGGGGGGGCTGTGACAGCGGAGGGGGGCGTCTGGGACCGCCGTGGGAGCGCGCGTGTGCGGGGTTGTGGATCTGCAGGTGTCTCGCCTGGGTGTGTGCGCGTGTCTGGCTCTGAGTTTGTGCTGGGTTCTGCAGCGAGTGCTGGTGTCGATCCGTGGGAATGTTGGGGTTTCTGACCCGTCGGGGTGTCTGCGTGAGTCCCCGCGCCTGTTTGTGTGGGGTTCTGTCTGTGGGTGCCCTGCCTGTGGGGTGGGTGGACCTGCGTGTGTTCTCGGTGAGAGTTGTCTGTGTGTGCTGTTTTGGGGTGATACTGGGGGTCTGTTGCCTGCGTGTGCTGGGGTGTGGAGGTTCTAGTGTGTGTGTGTGTGTGTGTTGCTGGAGTGAGCTGTTTGTGTGTTTATGTGTGTGTCTTGCCCGAGCGTGCGGTGTGTGTGCTTGTGTCTTGCCTGTGTGTTTCTGTCTTGGCTGAGGCCATCTCTCTGTATCTCCGGGGCATGTAGGTCTTTGCCCAGCGTTTGTGATGCTGCACCTGCTAAATGCAAATGTCTTGTTTTCTGTCCAGGTGTCTGTGTGAGTTCTCAGGTGTGTGTGTGTGTGTGTGTGGTGGGGGGTTGTTTCAGTCTGGGTTTGGCTTGTGTGTCTGGCATCAGCGTCTGGGATTTGAGGGCCCAGGATCTGTGGGGTCTATACAGTTTAGACGGTGGGTGTTGCTCGCAGCCTCTGGATGGGGTTGTGTCTGAGCCTCTGTGTGTGTGTGTGTGTGTGTGTGTAGTGTATGCGTGTGTGTGTTGGGTCTGAGGGGCTTGTCACTGTGATCGGCTGGCTCATGTGTGTCATGTGGGCTGCGTGTGTGTAGTGTTTATGTCAGTCACGTGAGACCAGTGTTTTCTGTGGGTGCGCTAGGTGTGTGTGCTGCTGGGCTGTGTGGGATTAGAGTTAGCTGTAGGGTGTGTGTATGTGTGTGTGTGTTGCTGACAGTTGGTGATGGTGTTTGAGGGCTGCATGAGGACGGTGGGTTGGTGTCTGCTGGTCGTAGTCCGTGTGTCTGGTGGTGTGTTGAGGTCTGATGGCATGCATCTGTGTGTGCCTGATTTACGTGTGTCCTGAGAGTTGGTGACATGTGGGTGTGTTTTGGGGGTGTTGATGTATGTGTGTCCGTGGGTGTCTGTTTTGTGTTGATATGTGAGCCCAGAGGTGTGCCGGTCTTATCTCTGGAGTGAATGTGTGTGTGTGTGTGTGGAGAGGGGCATGTTTGGGAACTGAGGCAGTGCCTAGCTTGTGTGTGTGTGTGTTTGTGTTTGCAATGGCTGCATTGTGTTTGCATGTGCCCCTGGGCATATCAACAGTGGGTCAGTGTGTGAGACTTTGACAGTTTGGATGTGTGTGTGGGGATGGGTTGTGCCAGCCAGTGTGCGCAGTATGTCGAGTGCTTGTGATGATCTGTCTGGATGCTCCTGCTTTGGTCAGGGTGTATGTGTGTGTGTGTGTTGTGTGTACTGAGTAGTGATGTCTGAGACTGGGGCCATCTCAGTGTTTGTGTGCAAGTGGGAGGTGGGGTGGGTGGTCAGGCTGGCCAGTCCCGTGTGAGTCCTTGTGTGTGTGCTGTGGGGGCCTCCCTGTGCCCCGCTGCCCTCCCTGTGTGCCCGTCGCTGTGTTGGGAAAGTTGTCCCCACCAGCCCATGCTGTGAGTCCCCAGTGGAGTGAGTCTGTGTTGTGGGACTGTCACAGCCCTCATACACACACCTGCTAGACCCCTCCATCCGTCCTGTGTGAGCCCTGTCTTTGCTGTGAGAGCCATCCTGTGCTCCCTGTCCCTCCTGTGTGCCCATCACCTTATGCACCGGGAGGCTCTCCAGAACAGCCAGGACCCCGTGGTGTCATCCCCTGGTTGGGCGTGTCTCTGTGGGGCCATCACCCCCTCCGCATGCACACACACCTCCACTCTTCTCCATCTGGGTCCTGACCCCGGGTAGACTGGAGGTACAGTGGGTCCTGGTACTTCCTTGCTGACCTGCTCCTCCTCCCGTGTCCCGCAGGCCCCAGGGAGCGCCATGGCCCGCGCACGCCAGGAGGGCAGCTCCCCGGAGCCCGTAGAGGGCCTGGCCCGCGACGGCCCGCGCCCCTTCCCGCTCGGCCGCCTGGTGCCCTCGGCAGTGTCCTGCGGCCTCTGCGAGCCCGGCCTGGCTGCCGCCCCCGCTGCCCCCGCCCTGCTGCCCGCTGCCTACCTCTGCGCCCCCACCGCCCCACCCGCCGTCACCGCCGCCCTGGGGGGCCCCCGCTGGCCTGGGGGTCCCCGCAGCCGGCCCCGAGGCCCACGCCCGGACGGTGAGTGCCCGCCCCGCCCCCGGGGTGATAGGAGTCGGGAAGAGAGAGGACCGGAGACTCGGAGGAACTGGAGAAGTGGGAGAGGACGGGGTGGGGGGGAAGTGGCGAGCCCGGCCGGGCCACTGGGAGGGTGTGGCCAATGTGGTCTTTGTGTTGAAAGAAGCAGGAAGACGGAGGCTGGGGGTGGAGGGGGAGGTCAAGTGGGAAGTCCCTCCTGGAATCTGACTGCAGTCCCCGAATTGCAGCCCACTGTCTCTTCCGGGCCTGGGGCAACAGCTGCATCCGAGCTGCCGTCCCCCAGTCTAGGTCCCCTAGACCCCCTGGAGGATTCTTGTTGCAGGGAGTGTGGGCCGAGCGGGAGGACTGTCAACTCTGGGCTCTGGGGAGGGGTCGAGGGGCCTTTTGCCTTTATTTGCATCTCTTTGGCCAGGGTTGGCCCTCTCCGCAGTCCCGGCGGAGGAAGGAGAGGGGGAGGGGCCATTGTGTTGGGAAAGTCCCCTCGGGAGGGGGGGAGTCTTGGGGAGGGAAGGGTTAAAGGTCCCCTGCCTGATGGGCTGTTAACCCTGTGGTGCCCGGGGAGCCCCTATCCCTGCCGGCAGGCGCTGTAGCCCGGGAAAGTGAGTCCTGGTTTCCCATCCCCCATCCTGTCCCGGCAGCCCAAGGGGAGCAAGGAAAGAGAAAACTTCCCTAGCTCAGTTCCTGGAAGCCCTGGAAGGGGACACCGATTTCAAGGCCAAGGTCATAGATGTGGAAACTGAGGCCCTGGTTGTAGGCCTTAAGGAACCCTCAGACCAGGATCTGGTGGGACGGGAGGGCAGGAGCCTCCTAGGGCGCTCAGAAGGGGGTGGGGCAGGAAGGCATCTCCCGCGTCCCAGCCCCCAGGCCCGCGCTCTGAAGCTGCCACAGTCTCTGGCCTTCTGGTCTCTAGGCCTCTGCCACATCCGGAGGCGTGGCTTCCCTGTGGTTGGACACGAGAGGGCAGGAGACCTGAGGCTTGTGATCTGGGTGGGGTTCAGTCGCTGTATCCCTGTGTGACCTTGGGATACTCCCTACGGGCGGGCCTCAGTTTCCCTGCCTGTCACATGGAACAGGCAAGATGTGGCCCCGTTTGGAAATAGAGGTCGTTAAGCCTGACCCCCCCCCCCCCGGGGTCACCCGTCTGGCCGTCTACCTTCCACACTGACAAGGGCCGTGGGGACGTAGCTGGCCAGACAGGTGACCCCAGAGCGGCGTCCCCAGGTCCTTTTTGCTTTCTGGTGTCTGGGGAGGAAAAGCTGAGAAATAGACTCTAAGACGGGGCGAAGGGATCACTAGAAATGAGTCGGGGAGCAGTAGCTGGGAAAGAGGGAAGCGGGCCCATACCCTTCAAGGCCTGGAGGGGTAGTGGGTGCTAACCGCGCCGCTCTGCCTCTCCAAGGTCCTCAGCCCTCGCTCTCGCTGGCGGAGCAGCACCTGGAGTCGCCCGTGCCCAGCGCCCCGGGGGCCCTGGCGGGCGGTCCCACCCAGGCGGCCCCGGGAGTCCGCGGGGAGGAGGAACAGTGGGCCCGGGAGATCGGGGCCCAGCTGCGGCGGATGGCGGACGACCTCAACGCGCAGTACGAGCGGCGGGTGAGTGCTGGGGGTGGGGTAGACGGCAGGTGGGACTTCCCGCCGGAGGAGGGGGCGGCAGGCGGCCCCCGCCAGATGTGCTGCAGCTGCTGCCCCGCGCGGCTGGGTCGCTCCGCGGACAGGCAGGTGGGGGGTGAGTGGGTGGGGGGGATCGCGCGCCCGCAGAGCCGCCCAGGGACTCCGCGCCGCGGCTGGCATAGTCGGAGCCCGAGCCAGGGCCAGGGCCAGGGCCGGGAACTAGGCTGCCGCGGAGACCAGCGGCGCGCCCGTAGCCCGCGGCCGCGGGGACTGAGGGCGTCGCTGGGCGGCGCGGCTCATATATCCCGGGCTATTTATAGCTGGTGAGTCAGCAGCCGCGCCGCGCCCGCCCCCTGCCGTCCCTCTCGCGCGGCCCGCAGCGCCACACAGCTTCCCGGGCGCCGGGGCGTGCCGGGGACAGCCGGGGCGGGCTTAGGACTGCAAGGGAGGGCTCGGAGCCCCTCCCCGTGGGAGGCCCCGCCCCCAGCCCCTGGCACGGCCCCGATTTTTTAAAACAGATATTCGAAGCCCACAGCAGAGAATGGGAAATCACAAACATCGTGCGCCCACTAGCCAGCTCCGTTCAGTCTGAACATTACACCCGCATTGCTTATTAACAAACCAAACAAAACCGCAGAAACGCATGTGGTGAAGCTCCTCACTCTCCCCATCCCTTCCCCCTCCCTGCATCCAAAGGAAATCTCTCAAGTTGGCCTCTCTCAACCCCTGCAGGTGTTGCTTTTATTCCATATTTACCAGGCCAGAACCAGGGCTTAGGATCATGGGACAGTCTTAGCTTAGCCTACATGACATAGTTTTTGTTCCTCCCCAGAATTCATTTTTCCCTCAA
This sequence comes from Piliocolobus tephrosceles, assembly GCF_002776525.5. Taxonomy (NCBI): domain Eukaryota; kingdom Metazoa; phylum Chordata; class Mammalia; order Primates; family Cercopithecidae; genus Piliocolobus; species Piliocolobus tephrosceles. The sequence goes on from NW_022308562.1 coordinate 12,394, forward strand.
TATTAGGCTTCAGATTCACCATATGTTCAGCCAGGCTCGGTGGCTCACGCCTGTAATCCCAGCACTTTGGGAGGCGGAGTTGGAAGGATGCTTTAGCCCAGGAGTTCTAGACCAGCCTGGGCCACATAATGAGACCCCTGTTGCTACAAAAAATACAAAAATTAGCCGGGTGTGGTGGCACCAGCCTGCAGTCCCAGCTATTCAGAAGGCTGGGGTGAAAGGGTCCCTTGAGCCAGGGAAGTCGAGGCTGCAGTAAGCCATGAAGGGCCACTTAACTCCAGCCTGGGGGACAGAACAAGACCATCACAAGAAAGAAACAATGCAGTGGCCCACGCCTGTAATCCCAGCCCTTTGGGAGGCGGAGGCAAGCGGATCACTTGAGGTTGGGAGTTCGAGACCAGTCTCACCAACATGGTGAAACCTCGTCTCTACTAACAATACAAAAATTAAGCCCAGGCGCGGTGGTTCACACCTGTAATCCCAGCACTTTGGGAGGTTGAGGAGGGCGGATCACCTGAGGTCGGGAGTTTGAGGGGAGCCTGACCAACATGAAGAAACCCCGTCTCTACTAAAAATACAAAATTAGCTGGGTGTGGTGGCGCAGGCCTGTAATCTCAGCTACTCAGGAGGCTGAGGCAGGATAATTGCTTGAAACTGGGAGGCGGGGGTTGTGGTGAACCGAGATAGCGCCATTGCACTCCAGCCTGGGCAACAAGAGCAAAAATCCGTCTCAAAAAAAAAAGAAAAATTAGCTGAGCATGGAGGCACACCAGTAATCCCAGCTACTTGGGAGACTGAGGCAGGAGAATCTCTTGAACCCAGGAGGTGGAGGTGTGGAGGTTGCAGTGAGCCGAGATCATGAGATCAAGCCACTGCACTCTAGCCTGAAGGGCAGAATGAGACTGTCTCAAAAAAAAAAAAAGCCATTTTCACTGCTACATAGTATTCTGTTGGATAAACATACTATCCTTATTCATTTTCTTTTTTTTTTTTTTTTGAGGTGGAGTCTTGCTCTGTCGCCCGCCCGGACTGGAGTGCAGTGGCTGGATCTCAGCTCACTGCAAGTTCCGCCTCCCGGGTTTACGCCATTCTCCTGCCTCAGCCTCCCGAGTAGCTGAGACTACAGGCGCCCGCCACCTCGCTC
>NW_022308563.1:0-1607 GCF_002776525.5 Piliocolobus tephrosceles
GAAGCCTCCTGGACCATCACAGATGCTTTGGGTAACTCTTACAGTGGAGGGTAAGTCCGATCCCTTCTTAATCAATATGGAGGCTACACCCTCCACATTACCTTCTTTTCAAGGGCCTGTTTCCCTTGCCTCCTTAAATGTTGTGGGTATTCACAGCCAGGCTTCTAAACCTCTTAAAGCTCCCCAACTCTATTGCCAACTTGGACAACATTCTTTTATGCATTCCTTTTTAGTTATCCCCACCTGCCCAGTTCGCTATTAGGCCGAGATATTTTAACTAAATTATCTGCTTCCCTGACTATTCCTAGGCTACACCCACACCTCATTGCTGCCTTTTCCCCCAGTTCAAAGCCTCCTTCACATCCTCCCCTCGTATCCCCCCACCTTAACCCACAAGTATAGGACACCTCTACTCCGTCCTTGGCAACTGATCATGCACCCCTTACCATCTCATTAAAACCTAATCACCCTTACTCCACTCAACGCCAATATCCCATCCCTCAGCAAGCTTTAAAAGGATTAAAGCCAGTTATCACTCGCCTGCTACAGCATGGGCTTTTAAAACCTATAAACTCTCTTACAATTTCCCCATTTTACCTGTCCAAAAACCGGACAAGTCTTACAGATTAGTTCAAGATCTGCGCCTTATCAACCAAATTGTCTTGCCTGTTCACCCTGTGGTGCCAAACCCATATACTCTCCTATCCTCAATACCTCTCTCCACAACCCATTATTCTGTTCTGGATCTCAGACATATTTTCTTTACTATTCCTTTACACCCTTCATCCCAGCTTCTCTTCACTTTCACTTGGACTGACCCTGACACCCATCAGGCTCAGCAAATTATCTAGTCTGTACTGCTGCAAGGCCTCACGGACAGCCCCCATTACTTCAGTCAAGCCCAAATTTCTGCCTCATCTGTTACCTATCTCGACATAATTATCATAAATACACACTTACTCTCCCTGCTGATCATGTCCGGCTAATCTCCCAAAACCCCCCTTCTATAAAACAACAACTCCTTTCCTTCCTAGGCATGGTTAGTGCAGACAGAATTCTTACCCAAGAGCTGGGACTGCATCCTGTAGCCTTTCAGTGCAAATGACCTTACTGTTTTAGCCTAGCCTTCATGTCTGCGTGCAGCGGCTGCCATCGCTTTAATACTGTTAGAGGCCCTAAAAATCACAAACTATGCTCAACTCTCTACAGTTCTCATAACTTCCAAAATCTATTTTCTTCCCCCAACCTTTGCTCAAGACAATGCTTATGCTGATAAGGTAGCTAAAAAAGCAGCCATCAAAAGGCATCAGATCCCATCGCTCAGGACAATGCTTATGCTGATAAGTGAGCTAAAAAAGAAGCTTCCAACTTCTCACAGCAGTTTTCTTCCTTCACATTGGCCACTCCCACCTACTCCTCCTCTGAAACTTCCACCTATCAATCTCTTCACACACAAGGCAAATGGTACTTAGACCAAGGAAAATTATCTCCTTCCAATCTCACAGGCCCATTCTATTCTGTCGTCATTTCATAACCTCTTCCATGTAGGTTACAAGCCACTAGCCTGTCTCTTAGAACCTCTCATTTCCTTTCCATCATGGAAATCT
>NW_022308564.1:0-1735 GCF_002776525.5 Piliocolobus tephrosceles
TTTTTAACTATTTAAAGTTGTCCTCCTGTGATATTATTATTTTACTTCACTCTTCAAGGCAGTGAGCTGTAAACAGGCCAGTATTTATGTATGTATTTATATATGTATGTGTACATATATATGCACATGCATATTATATATCTATCCATGTACATGGATAGATATACATACTTATGTATATTTATATTTATGTACATATATATGAAATGGGATATATCAGAGGAGGGCAACTGTGTGTGTGTGTGTGTGTGTGTGTGTATGAGCTCGACAGTGGTATACTTCTGTTTCTCTATTTCCAACCTTTATGCCATAGTTATCATACATTTTATGCTACATGTTATAAATCCCAAAAAACATTGTTATAATTTTTGCATTTAAAAGTCAGTTATTTTTATTTTTATTTTATTTTATTTTTTTGAGATGGAGTTTCGCTCTGTTGCCCAGGCTGGAGTGCAGTGGTGTGATCTCGGCTCATTACAATCTCCACCTCCTGAGTTCAAGCGATTCTCCTGCCTCAGCCTCCTCAGTAGCTGGGATTACAGGTGTGGGCCACCACGCCTAGCTAATTTTTGTATTATTAGTAGAGATGGGGGTTTCACCATGTTGGCCAGGCTGGTCTCAAACTCCTGACCTCAGGTGATCCACCAGTGTCGGCCTCCCAAAGTGCTGGGATTACAGTCATGAGCCACTGCACCCAGCCTAAAAGTGAGTTATTTTTAAACAAATTTAAATACAGTGTTTAAATGTTTATATATTTACCCATGTAACTACCAATTTCAGTGTTCATCATTTCTTTGTGTAGATACAGATTTCCACCTAGTCTCCCTTTTTCTTCTGCTTGAAGAACATCCTTTAAATTACCTTTTACTCCAGGTGTGCAAGTAATATATTCTTCCAGCTCTAATGTGTCTTTATTTCACTTTAATCTTTTAAATATTTTATTATTTTCTAGTCAAAAAATTTAAGGTTGACATCTCTTATTCTATACTGTAAAGATGTTCACTACCTTCTGGTTTGCATTTTTTTCAATAAGAATATGCCATCATTCTTAACTTTGTTCTTCTGTGTACAATGCATCTTTTCTGTCTAGATGCTTTTAATAATTTTTCATTGTGATATGCCTTGCTATAGTTTTCTTCATATGTCTTATGCTTCATTTTATTGAATTTCTTAACTATCTAGGTTAAGTGTTTTTAACAAATTTGGAAAACTTTTAGTTATTATTACTCCAAATATTTTTTGTGGTCCACGTTTTCAGGGATTATAAATATATGTAGATTGGGCTACTTGAAGTTGCCCCAAGCTTACTAATATGCTTTTAAAACTTTTCTTAAAAAGCGCGTATTTCTTTGTATGTTCCATTTCAGATAGTTCTGCTATGCCTCAACTTCATTCTTCAAGGTAGCAAGCTGTAACAATCCTAGGATTGATGTGTTTGTTTCTCATCATTCAGGGATCGGTGTCCTTCATCGCTCAATGTCCAATGACCTAAAAACTTCTATTTTATATATTTTGTCTATATTTTTAGTTATTTCATGTGGGAGGATAAATCTCATTTCTGTTGCTTCATCACATTAGAATTATATACTTTTAAATAAAATAAATTGTATATTTATTAACCATTTTATATATCTCTTTTTGGATTGTCTATTTACCCATTATATATGCTTAGTTTATGTTGACTTCTGGTATATATGAACATGTATTTGTTTCCTTGTTGACATACTAAGATTTT
>NW_022308565.1:0-1168 GCF_002776525.5 Piliocolobus tephrosceles
GACGCAAGTTCAGACGCAAGTTCAGACGCAAGTTCAAACGCAAGTTCAGACATAAGTTCAAACGCAAGTTCAGACGTAAGTTCAGACGCAAGTTCAGACATAGATTTGCTACCAAAAAATTGTGCCTCTTCAGAAGCACTTTTGCAACAGTTAGATGTAAATAAATCACGCCAGGAGTCCAAAAACTTTGAAAATAAATTAAAACAGAATGTTGGTGTTTATAGAAAAAAAAGATATGCACAGGGTTACGAAGAAGTAAAGGAATATGCAGATAAATTATTGAAAAAGAATTTAGACAGTTTTGATGAGAAAAATAAACATGATAATGATAGCAATATCAATATGTGTGAACAAGTAAAGAAAAAAAACATTATGACAGATAGTAATTTAAAAGAAAAGGAAACTACAGGATTAAAAAAAAAAAATTATGACAAAGTCATAAATATATCTTCATCTATGTTTATTACCCAATATGGTGGTAGTAGTGGTAATGGTAATAATGATTCTGATGGACGACGTATTGATATTCTGAATTTAAATGATTATGACATGCGATTGCCTGTTTTTGAATTTGAAAAAAATGAAGATAACCAAAAGTATTTAAAAAAATGTAATAAATATATTTGTATGTATAAAAACTTTGTTGAAAATGGAGAGAGTGGTAAGATTAATAGTAGCAATAATAACAACAGTTATATAATTACAACAAATGAAATCAAACCTGACATGAAATCTGTTGATTTAATACATGACAGAGTAACAGTAGGGTCACCAAATAAAAATGAAAATGCGAGTAAGTTAGAAAGTGCAAGTAAGTTAGAAAATGCGAGTAAGTCAGAAAATGCGAGTAAGTCAGAAAATGCGAGTAAGTCAGAAAATGCGAGTAAGTCAGAAAATGCGAGTAAGTCAGAAAATGCGAGTAAGCCAGAAAATGAAAGTAAATTGGATGAACATGGAAAAAATAAAAATAAACAAATATGTGACAATGGTAATGGTAATAAAAACAATATAGCTAATGATGATAAAACCGTTTTGATTGTTACGAAAGAAGAAATAAATAAGAAAAATAGTGACGATTTTTTTGTCAATGGTAATAATGGTAACGGCTTTCGCTATTCCAAATATTTATATAACAAATATATGGAATATAATGCCTTTGTTGATTTTT
>NW_022308566.1:0-3061 GCF_002776525.5 Piliocolobus tephrosceles
ACACCACTCTGTCATGGAAGAGTTTGCTAGCACTGATTTTCTGGAATATCTGACGTGACATCCTTGATATCGTGGAATCCCATGCTGAATAATGAGATCTCTTCAGACAAATCTGCAGAGAAGCCTTCTCAGAAACTTCTTGGTTGTGGGTGAATTCTGCTCGCAGAGTTTCCTCATGGTTTTCATTGAGAAGCTTGCTAACAGCCTTTTCGCAGAATCTGCAAAAGGACACAAGGTGGCGCTCCGAGACCATAAATAAACTCAGGTTCCAAAGAGAGACGCTTTTGAGAAACGGCTTTGTGCTGTGTGAATTCAACTCACTGTGTTCCAGTTGTATTTCGTGGAGCCGTTTCCTAGCCCCGTTTTAGTGGAATCTGAGAACAGATATTTCAGATCCCTTTGAAGACGATAGGGCCAAAGGAAATCTACGCCGATACAAATGAGAAAGAAGCTTCCTTAGAAAACTCTTCTTGATGTGTGAATTCATCTCACAGAGTTACACTTATGTTTCATGGAGCAGGCCATTAACACTCTATTGGAAGTACCTAAGAAAGGTTACTTTGGATGGCTTTGAGGCCTATTCTGATAAAGGAAATATCATCAGTTCAAAACGACAGAGAAGCTTTCTGAGAAATTTCTTTGTGATCTGTGAATTCATCTCAGAGAGTTACAACTTATTCCTCAGGAAGCAGTTTGCTAACCCTCTTTTCGTGGAACCTGCACAGTGATATTTGGGAGCCAATTCGGGCCCATTGTGAAAAAGCAAGTATCCTCAGAGAACAACTAGAGAAAAGCTTTCTGAGAGATTGCTTTCTGATGTGTGGCTTCATCACACAGAGTTCCACCCTTCCCTTCATGGAACAGTTTGCTAAGAGTCTTGTCGTGGATCCTGCAATGTGATATTTCGAAGCTCATTACGGCTATGGTGAAAAAGGATATATCCTCAGAGAGACAATGGAAAGAAGCCTTCTGAGAAACTGCTTTGCGATGTGGAATGCAACTCACAGAGTTACACGTTTCTCTTCCGCAAACAGTGTGCCAAAACAGTTTTCTGGAAAGCTGCAATGGGATATTTCTTAGCGCAGTGAAGCAAATGGTGACAAAGGAAATATCCTCCTATAAAACTAGAGGGAAGCTTCCTTAGAAACTTCTTGTTGATGTGTAAATTCATCTCACAGAGTTACACTTACGTTTCATGGAGCAGGCCATTAACACTGTCTTTGAAGAAACTAAGAAAGGTTAATTTGGATTGCTTTGAGGCCTACGTTGATAAAGGAAATATCATCAGTTCAAAACGAGAGAGAAGATTTGTGAGAAATTTCTTTGTGATCCCTGAATTCATCTCACTGAGTTACAACTTATTCCTCAGGAAACAGTTTGCTAACCCTGTTTTCGTGGAACCTGCACAGTGATATTTGGGAGCCAATTCGGGCCCATTGTGAAAAAGCAAGTGTCCTCCGAGAACAACTAGAGAAAGCTTCCTGAGAGATTGCTTTCCTATTAGTGGCTTCATCACACAGAGTTCCACTGTTCCCTTCTTGGAACAGGTTGCTAAGAGTCTTGCAGTGGATCCTGCAATGCGATATTTGAGAGCTCATTGTGGCCTATGGTGAAAAAGGATATATCCTCAGACAGACACTGGAAAGAAGCCTTCTGAGAAACTGCACTGTGATGTGTGAATGCAACTCGCAGAGTTACACGTTTCTCTTCGGCCAACAGTTTGCCAACACTGTTTTCTGGAAATCTGCAATGGGATATTTCTTAGCGCAGTGAAGCTAATGGTGACAAAGGAAATATCCTCCTATGAAAACTAGAAGGAAGCTTCGTTAGAAACTTCTTGTGGATGTGTGAATTCATCTCACAGAGTTACACTTACATTTCATGGAGCAGGCCATTAACACTGTCTTTGAAGAAACTAAGAAAGGTTACTTTGGATGGCTTTGAGGCCTACGCTGGTAAAGGAAATATCATCAGTTCAAAACGAGAGAGAAGCTTTCTGAGAAATTTCTTTGTGATCTGTGAATTCATCTCACAGAGTTACAACTTATTCCTCAGGAAGCAGTTTGCTAACCCTCTTTTCGTGGAACCTGCACAGTGATATTTGGGAGCCTATTCGGGCCCATTCTAAAAAAGCAACTATCCTCAGAGAACAACTAGAGATTAGCGCTCTGAGAGATTACTTTCTGATGTGTGGCTTCATCACACAGAGTTCCACCCTTCCCTTCTTGGAACAGTTTGCTAAGAGTCTTGTCGTGGATTCTGCAATGTGATATTTGGGAGCTCATTGAGGGCTATGGTGAAAAAGGATATATCCTCAGACAGACACTGGAAAGAAGCCTTCTGAGAAACTGCTTTGCCATGTGGAATGCAACTCACAGAGTTACACGTTTCTCTTCAGCCAACAGTTTACCAATACAGTTTTCTAGAAATCTGCAATGGGATATTTCTTAGCGTAGTGAAGCTAATGGTGACAAAGGAAATATCCTATGAAAACTAGAAGGAAGCTTCCTTAGAAAATTCTCTGTGTTTTGTGAATTCATCTCACAGAGTTAGAGTTACATTTCAAGCAGCAGTCGGTTACCACTGTCTTTGAGGAAACAGAGCAGGGCTAGTTTGATTCGCATTGAGACCTGCGCTGATAAAGGAAATATCCTCCATTAAAAACGTGAAAGAAGTCTTGTGAGAAACTTCTTTGTGATTTGTGAATTCATCTCATAGAGTTACAACTAAGTCCTCATGCAGCAGTTTGCTGACGATGTTTTCGTGGATTCTGGAAAGTCACATTTGGGAGCGCATTCAGGCCTATGGTGAAAAAGGAAATGTCCTCTCATAATACCTAGAAAGAAGCCGTCTGAGAGATTGCTTTATGATCTGTAACTTCATCTCACAGAGTTACACTACTATTTCCTGCAACCATTTGCTAACACTGTTTTTGTGGATTCTGAGCACTGATATTTCCCATAGGTTTGAAAAGTCTAAGGACACAGGAAATATCTTCCGAGAAAAACTGGAAGGAAGCTTTCTGAGAAACTGCTTTGTGATGCGTGAATTCATTTCACAG
>NW_022308569.1:0-10861 GCF_002776525.5 Piliocolobus tephrosceles
TGTGCTTGTTTGTCTAATATTAAATAAAATTATTCACTTTCTTTTTTATGTAAAAAGTGTACACAGGTATACTATAATCTGTATGTACATGCATATGGCATACACATGCACATCCATATGTACACAGGTATGCTATTTGCTATATGTATACACATGCATATAGCGGACATTCTTATCCAATGTACTTAGGTGCACTACAGCATGCATACACATGCGCAGTGTACACATATGCACATGTATACCATGTACATCAGTACACTAACATATAAAGCATAAAGTATAAACATATGCAACAGTGTACATACATATGCAGCATGTATATGTATTAGTTTCTACATATCCAAAACTTTATTCAGTGTGCATAGTGTACATGCATGCTTGTGTGCACATATGTATATATATATGTGTACAAATAATGTGCACATACCCACATGGTGTACATACACAGGTATGTATATGGCATTAAACGCATGCATGTATGTACACATGCAGAACAGATAGGTGTCCAAGTAGTGTGCATATAACCATAGTGCCCAGTTACACACATACACGTGTACATGCAGGCCTACAGTATGCATGTGTGTAGGACACATGTGTAGTGTACATACCTATACATTGTCAATACATGCATAGTGAAATACACATAGTATGCATACACCACATACACACATGTACATTTATACAGTACGCATATACTGAGACCCAGAATGGGTCATGAGTATTAACACTGCAGAAAGGCTTCCAGTTCTACCTAAGTGAATTTTTTTTCAAACTATAATAGAACTCATACAGAAAGGCTTTTAAGGAAATTAATAAATAAAGCTAGTGACAAAAACAGTGGGAAGGGCACAACCACTTTCCCTCAGAGCTCTGGGCCTGACCGTGGAAGTTCAGAGGTTTCCTAATGCAGTACCTGTCAGGACTGACTCACAATGAAGCGCCCCTTATAAATCAGAAGTGTGTCCTCATGTTTTGGCCTTTGAGACAAAGCTTCTTTTATTTAATCGAGTTCTGCCTGAATTTGACTCACACTACTCTGGCAGATTTTCATTTTCTAGTGAGACAGATGAATGTCCCAGGGTGAGGGCAACACCAGCCCTTTCAGGGTCAGCTTTTCGAGGAGCAATGTCTGGCAGAACACAATCCAACACCATAGTAGGATCCCCCACCCAGCCACTTCGACGCTTTCTGGTACTTACTCTAGTCTAGTTGTTTCCCTTTCTTGAATTCAGCGGGGCGGGTGGGGGGACCCAAAAAAATCAAAACCAAAAACAAACAGCCCATGTGTTTGTACGTCTGAAAAGTTAATACATCCACATCCAACTTTCTAAATGAGAGACGGCAGGTATGATGGTCACCAAACAGTGGCCACTGTTGACCAAACACAAAGTCTTCTGCAAATATGAACGAGTTTCTAGGAATACAAAAGTCAAGGGAATTTACTTCACATATTAAAGCTGTCAAGGGTTCTCATCAAAAGTGTACTTAGAAGTTTTCTTTTACAGTTATTTTTGAAGTTTTTTAAGTTGCAATACTTAAAAGGCTCTGGAAAAAGAAAGGATACAGGTATCTGGAAGATTTATACTCAATGATTTTTTTGTCTTTTGATAAAGTTAAATCAGGTCAGCCTTGAAGTAATGGGTTCCACTACTCTGAGGCTGTGGATGGAATCCACCACACCACAAGACAATTGAAATAAACAGCAAGACTGCACACACATGACGCAGGCAGTGAGCCAGCCTGACTAGTTGTCAGGTTCTGGGTCAGTTCTACCCAGTTCTGCACCCAGGCCCCACTGGAGATGAAAACCTGCCATTTAGAAGCTGTCAATCCCCCACCTTTCAAAATCTAATCCTCTCCAACTGAGGTCTGAGTCCAAAAATCTACTGACATCTTAGCACGTGTTAGGCCAGCTGTCCCCCAGCCTTTTTGGCACCAGGGATGGGTTTCATGGAAGACAATTTTTCTGGGGGGTGGTTTTGAATTGCAACTCTTCCACCCCAGGTCAGGCATTGGATCCTCATAAGGAGCACCTCCGAGATCCCTCACATGCAGTTTACAATAGGGTCCCAGCGCCTAGGAGAACACGCGGCTTACGAGAGGGTCCCAGGGCCTAGGAGAATGTAATGCTGCCACTGATCCAAGAGGCAGAGCTCAGGTGGTCATGCACCACTTTGCCGCCACTCACCTCCTGCTATAACCCCGGTTCCTAACAGACCATGGACCAGTACCAGTCTGCAATCCACGACGAAGCCCTACTGGCCAGCACACACACCAGCCCAGGTGGAGACACCACTCATGACCCTGCTGGGCAGGAAGGAAGCCTGAGGGCAACTTCCTGACCAGGATGCCACACACCCAACCCAAATACAGAGGTTCTCCATAAAAACCCAGTGTACATTCAACAGAAAACAGAGCCACATGTGGGCAACATAACAAGACCCCATCCCTACAACATAGAAAATCAGCCAGGCATGCTGGTGTGTGCCTGAGGTCCCAGCTGCTCTGGTGACTGAGGTGGGAGGATCACCTGAGCCAGGAAGGTCCAGGCTGCAGTGAGCCAGGATTACACCACTGCATGGCAGCCTGGGTGACAGAGCAAGACCCTGTCTCAGAAAATACAAATCAACTAAAAACCAACAGAAACTGGGTGCATTTAGGGTGGAAGAAACCCTGCAGGAGACTGGAGAATGGCATGCTAGGGTTTCTATCAGGAAGAACAGCGCGTCTCCAAACCAAGTGTTCATGCCCTTATGAGACCCTGTGCTTGGGAAGCACCAGCGAGGCACGTGGCTGGCTTCTTCCTGCTTTAAATAAAGTGGAACCAGACACTGTAATGACACAAAGGGACTATGACAAAACCTGGAGGTTCTAACTGAGAAAACAATTACATGTGTGAGTTCCTATGACACAGTCTCGAAACAATGGAAGAAAGGTACCATTCAAATAAGACAATTTCTGGTGTCTATTCAAGTGTTACCTCTGGGAAAATTAGGAAGACTAATTTTCTCCATAGACAGAACACACAGAGCACTTTGCCACACATAATACAAGGCGATTTATGGCAGTTACCGCATATTTTCACATGTATCACCTTTTGGGCACCTTCTAGGTTTGCAAAAGCCAGTGACTACTTTTATTCCCCATGAAACACACAGAAATGCATGAGAATATCTCCTCCAATGGAACATCTACACGATTAGGAAGAATGTTGTGCTCCAAGTGTATCTGCAAACACGGTTTCCTCTGAAAATCCAAGTGCATGCAAAGCAAACATGGGATATCACTAAAGCGCACAGGAGAGTGGAGCACCTCTTAGTAGAAAGAATGTATAGGGTAGCTAGTTGGGAACATTATTTTAAAAAGTTTGTGTGTGATGAGTTCTCCCAGGGAGCCTGTTTGGTACCTGCATTAAAAGGCAATTCATTATTCTACATTGAACCTTTACAGAAGGTTCACAGTAAGATCCCTGGAAATGGCATTCCCCTAGTGAATTTTCAATGCTCAGATTTCAGTATTGATACAGCTTTGTAAAACAGTCAGGAGAGGGGCGGCTCAGAGGCCAAAAGCACATAGGTCAGGGCCCTCCTGTGTCTGACAGCCCCGCCTGCGCCTCGCTTTCTGCACCGCCCAGGACTGCTCATGAGATTGTGCTGAAACGGATCTGTGCATGCCAAACAGCTCTCAGCAGGCGCTCAACAGCCAGAAGCAGTTCCAACACCGTCATCCCCCTTCTAACCAAATACAGAACACCGGATACAGAAACAGGAGAAACAGGTATTAAATGAGTTAGCAAAGCCAAAATCCACCCGATCTACCACTCCAAAACAAACATACACCACTGCCCAATATTGATGTGAGCCAAAAACATGGAAGTCCTGAGGGCCCACACTGACCACAGCCAGACACACTTCAAGAACCAAGCACACGCCAAGAGATCCCCCATCATGACCCTGGAGAGCAGCTTTGAGCAGAGACAAACGTGAAGCAGAGGCACAGGGGCCAGGGTGCTGGGTGTGCCCGTCTTTGTGACCTCACTGAGATTGCTGACCTCTGGCCCTTGGTGGCCATCCTATGGAGGAGGTAGCCCCCAAATCCCTGCCTCCCTTCAGCACTGACTGAGGCTGCCCTGACGTCTCCCCAGGGCTGAGACTGCTTCTAAATCCTGTTCACTGCACACCCACATAAAAAACAAACAACAAAATATCAACTATGCAGACAGGAAAAGAAAAATATGTGAATCCTCCCATATTCAACAGGCATTTAAAAAGTAACAGGAAAATTGTGATAGTCTTTGAACAACCACCAGCTATCACATCCTGTTGAAATGTTTTAGCTAATCAGGAACATCTTTACCAAGCACCTGTGTTTTTAGGAAATCAGTTGACAGATTCCAAATAACCTCGGAGCCTGCGACTTGACCCCCACTCACCCGCATCACCTCCCCAGCGGAACAGGCCCTGGACACCATTCAAATGGTGAGGAACAGGAACAAGGGTAGCTTTCCCTCAACACCACAAAACAAGCTCGACCCCGAGGAGCCCGGAGAACAGCGACGTCTGTTTAGACGCTTTCCCACTGACCTTGTCAGAGCGAACATTCCCATCCCACACTACCCAGTGTTTTACTCTCCCAGGGATACCAGCAGCAGTCAACCCTCACAAGCTGGAAACAGCCCAACCTGACAGGAGGCCTCTCTCCATTCCCTACTGAATTTGCTCAGGACACGGATATTCCCAAACACACACGGCCACGAGTATCCCACACCTGGAGAACATTCAAACAGACGCTGCGAAGACGTTCCCCTAAAGAGAAACTCAGTTTCTAACTTCCCTTAGGGAAAAATATGAGGCCCAGAACTTTCCAGAAAATCAAGTCTGGAAGGAAACCACTCACCTCTGGCACTTCCTAAACCTGCCTCCCCACAGGTGCTCAGGGATGTCCCCGTGCCAGCCCCATCCACCCAGGATGGCAGCAGGGCTCAGGCAGCCAGCACCTGGGCAGCTGGTGAAGCAACCCCAGGGTGAAAACATCATCCCAGGCAACACTTCCCGGAGCCCCTCAGCAAGAAAAACAGAGGCGGGACAGAACCGAGGGCTGACCTGAGGCTGGGGAGCCACAGACCCACACAGCTCAATCATGGGACACCCTCTGCTATGGACAGAGTCCAGGGAGAGGCCAGCACAGAGACCCTCATGCCAGCTCCACGGGCAGGCGTCCTCCAGGGCTACAAGTTTGTGATCACAGCTTCAGAATCTGGTTCCAGAATCTTCCAGAATCAAAGACACACCAAACTGTAAAGCTGCCAGGACAGCAGGGCCCAGGAGCAGGCTCAGGGGAGGACCAGGTAGAAACCCCACACACAGCACACACGTGTGCATGCTTACTCCACACATGCCACCCCTTCACCCAATACTATACACGCAAACACATGTATGCACTCCATACACACCCTCAAATACACTCAGCAAATGTGATGCGTGTACACACTCCACACACCCTCAAATACATACGACACACATGAACATGCTCACTCCACCCACACCTGCTAAATACACTCACCACACACGCACAAGTGACACACGTGCACACTCATTCCAGACATCAAGCCCCTCACCAAGTACACAGGTGCACACACCCCCAAGTCCAGAACCTGCAGACTCCATGAGCTTTGGTTTCCCCACTGTTTCTCTCATCACATGAGATCCACACACAGGTGTCATTTACTGACATCTAACACCCGGGGAGGCCCTTAGACAGAACTGCAGTCACAAGTCGGCTTCATTCAGGCATTCATCACCAGCCTCCTGAAGCCACCTCCTGTCCCCACGGGGAGCAGGGGCCGAGACCGGAGACCCACGGGGAGTGGGCATGGAGACCAGAGACGTCACTGGGCTTACAGATCCCCAGGCTGGAAACCCAGCGGAATCAGGAGGGCTCGGCCACGGCCCTGGAGGGAGACGGGTACTGGCTCAGGTATGCGGAACATGAGTCCTCATTTCCATACAGTGTCGCCTATGACAGTGTCAGGTGAAACCCAGTGGTTTGGCATTCCTGGGATAGACAGTCCTGGAATTACAAGGGAAGCTTTTTACTCCTCCCCTCTGAACACATGGGGTCCATGGTCCCCTCACATCTAACCCTGGGAATCGGAATCGGTGACTCCTTGTCCACCTGAGGACCATGAAGAGGATCCACACACCTGCTACAACAGCAACACCGCACCCGGTCCACAGGGGAGCAAAGCAAATCCCACCTTTTGACCTAAACTGGATTATCCCGACACTGGCAGCCTGCAGTGTGTATATCGTCAAGCCCCCACATCTGCGCCACATGCAAGAGGAACACAAGCCCTTAGTCCCGGGTTCTCAGGACGGCCTGTGAGGTGGATGCTGGCACCTTCGCATCTCCCGGTGGAGAGGAGAGAAGGCCAGGGTCAGGGCTGGCGTATCAGGAGGGTCAGGGTTCAAACCCCATCTGCCTCACAAAGCAGCCCTTACTGTTCAAGTGACTTCCATCATCAGCCTTAAAAATGTACCACAGTTACCAGCAATTCTGAGTGCTGTTCCTTGGGATGTCATAAGCAAACATTTTGTTAGAAAGGTTTTGCCAAATCTGCTTTCAAAATCCTATGTTATGAAATGACTAATGAAAGTTTGAGCTACGAAATAAAGCACATATTTAAATGAATCCCAAAATGACTATCACGAAGGCAGTTTTAACTTGAAGTGAAAAATATCCTCTAAATGACATCAGCCAGAATTGTCTTCTATCATTATTGATCCCATATGCTTAATGAATTATATAGCATCATCTCAGATACGAACTTAAAACCATTAGCTGAATGCGCATTTTAGCACAACCCAAGTTCTGCTCTAATAAGCAGCACAGGCGTGTCTGGAGAGGATTTTAATTGGGACTACAATGCACACGATCGTGGGAAGAGGTTTCATGCGGGCTGTTCTCCAAGGTGCAACACAGAGAAACACCACTAACCTCAACGACACCTACTGCTTTGTAACGAGATGACGAGAGACGTTGTGGACAGAATACTATAAATATTTGAAAAGGAGAAACAATGCAAGGAAAGAATCTTATCAGTTACCCTCTTTACATTCTTAGACAAAAACGATTTCTCTTTTGGGATTATTAAAAAAGAAAATGACATTTCTGGATTTTTTTCTTTTTTTTTTTTTCTGAGACAGGGTCTTGGCTCTGTGGCCAAGACTGGAGTACAGAGGAGCAATCGCAGCTCACTGTAGCCTTAAGTGATCTTCCCACCTCAGCCTCCAGAGTAGCAGGGACCACAGGCACGCACCACCACACTCAGCTAATCTTTCTGTTATAGAGATTGTTATAGAGATGGGGTCTTGCTATGTTGTCCAGGCTGGTTTTGAACCCCTTGGCCTCAAGTGATCCTCCTGCCTTGGCCTCCCAAAGTGCTGCCATTACAGGCATAAGCCAGCGTGCCCAACCTTTTTCTTAATTCTGTAACAACTGTGCCACATTCAGAGAAAGTATAACTATTATAATAAGAAACTTGGTGAAGCAATATGTTGATATGAAAACAAAATGGTAATGATTCTTCATTTTTAAATTTGAGTTTGAATATTTGTTCCATTCGTTCTATGCCACGCTAAGTAAAAAAAAAAATGAAATTGATTATACCAAGCAAAAGTGATAGCTCAAATCAGGTTTTACAAAGAAGTCCAACAGATCATGATTCCAATTGTATGTTTATTTCTAGATTTTAAAAAGTAAGTCATAGCCAACTTCTACAGTTTTGTTGCCATAGACTCAAGATTAAATCAAAATGTGTGAAAGTGCCTCAGGGTGCAGCAGGGAACCCCATGCCCACCAAGCACGCATATGCAGAAATATTTTGCCCAAATCTATTTTCCAACATATAATTAAAGAGGTCCCAGATATACTTTTCTCTCTCCCCACAAAGTATGTGAGGATCAAGTTTATCCTAGTATTCGGTAAAAAGGCTTATGTGAAAAAGGTAACAGCATCACTCAGGTGACCCACACAGGCCCCGGCAGATGCTCCAGCAGAAGGGACGTGGCACAGGCAGGGCTGTGAGTGCACCCTCGCTAACCTGGCTGACCTCATGGTGCAAAAGCACCCGAGGCTCTCCAGATCCCATTCCCAGAGTTAGTGGAAAACTCCATCCTAGCACCAGGATGCTCCATGTTCCTAGATCTACCTGCTTTAAGACATGCATGAACTGTCCTTACTCTACACACGAGACTCACTAGGAGATACTTTCAGATTTAGCCTAAGCGTACGATGTTTTATCGGAAAATAGACATTCCAGAAAATGCATTTGTATAAGATTTTCTACCTCTCTTCACTGTGGGGGAATAAAAGGTAACTTGCCTCCAAGGGTTGGAGACAAAGCCGTTTCTACGGACAAGAGCACTGCGCACCCCGGGAACCGCTGTGCCACGAGGAACGGCCGTGCACCCTGGACGCAGGAGTAGCACACCAGGCTAGCACAGGCTGATGGCCAGCCCTCTCCAGAAGCAGGCCTATCATCCTTCCTCCTCCCTCAGCCCCCAGCTCCCTCCAGGCCTCAGTGGCTGCTGACAGGGCAGAGGCCACAACAAAAGGAGGCTCTCAACTCCACCAGGGACAGCAGCCCTGGACACTGGGGACTCCGCTGCTGCCCTCCGCGCCCACCTCCCTCTGATCCGCCCTTCTCAGGAGCCAGGCATGGCCACTTTGACCCTCTTCCCTTCCGTGGCTCCTACAAAGCCAGTCCAACGAGCCCAGGCTGCCTCGCACACCAGGGATGCCCGGCACAGGCCACATGTCCTCATCCAAGCTCCTGGGACAAGAAGGGTCTTGCAATATTTCACTTTCTGGTTGAGCATCCCCAGCCTGAAATCCAAAGTGCTCCGAAGAGCATTTCCTTCGAGTGTCCTGAGGGAGAGCTCGGAATGTTTCAGGTTTCCGAGCATTTTGGAGTAGGGACACTCAGCCTTAATTTGAACCTCTTCAAGGAAGCCACACTCTGAAGCCCCCGATGTCTGCCCCACACAATCCCAGCACATCCTCTGAAGTCCTCAGCAACAACAGATTTTCTTCAAAAATAACCACAAGTCACATAAACTCACACGCAACCACAGAAGGGGGTTGTGGACAGCTGCACAGACTGGATGAAATTTAACTGTCGCATTTTTACCTGCATAATTTACAGTCATTCCTCAACACACACCTGTTTTACTGAGTTGCATTTTAAGGTGAACACACACAAATCATTTCAGGGAAACAAATGTCACTTTGTGCTGTGTGTGATTTCTTGACTCCTGTGACTAACGGCGTTCACCCTCACTTCTGGATAAGGGAGAAGATGTAAAGAAATTTGTTAAAACAAAGACATGAAAACAAGTCTAAGAAGGGTTTGAAAGATTCCTCCTGACCCCCTGGAGGGGAGAGGAGGCCACCTGGAAGGCTCACAGGGGACACGAGCACAGCCTCCTCGGTGTGCCACGGACGTCGCCTCGCTGAGGGGAGAGGATGATGCCTGGAAGGCTCATGGTGGTGGGTGCACAGCATCCTCAGTGCTTTCTAAACTCAGTAGCTTTAGAAGTTCCCATAGAAGCAGAACGCGTGAGAACTGAGACTGGAACACCCCAAAGAAAGGGGATGAGAGATCAAAAAAAAGCATTCCCTCCTTAACAAGAAACATGGGCATGAAGCTGCTTCAGAGAACGTGTGAAAAGTCACTCACAGGTGTTTCAGAAAATAAGGGTAGCATGAGATTGCTCGATCAGCTCAAACAGGCTGCCGTCCCTCAGGCCATGAAGTCCCTGGGATGAGCCTCTCAGTGAACAGAAGTCACTCGCATCTCTGCCAGAGAAAGTCCTACAAGCCGACATATGACCTCATGAAACCTGGGCTTCAGCCAATCGACAACAGTGAGTCTGACACGGTACATCCCTCCAGATGGTTAAAGACCCCAGGGGCTCAGACAACCTCGAAGGGCTGTGTCTGTCCAGCCCCTTTCCAAGTTCTGGATGATTTTTCTTAATGTACTATAAGCAGCATGTTCCAGTAGAGACATCATTAACTGGCTCTGGGTCCTCTTAATTTTGAAATTAGAAACATACTTGGCCAGGCAAGGTGGCTCATGCCTGTGATCTCCGTATTTTGGGAGGCTGAGGCAGCTGGACTGCTTAAGTCCAGGAGTTCGAGTCCAGCCTCGGCAACACTGCGAAGCTCCATCTCTACAAAAAGTACAGAAATAAGCCAGGCATAGGGACATGTGCCTGTGGGTCCTGGCTACTCAGGAGGCTGAGGAAGGAGGATCGCTTGAGCCTGGGAGGTCGAGGCTGCAGTAAGCCGTGCTCATACCACTGCCTGGGCAACAAAAGTGAGACCCTGTCTTGAAAAAAACAAAGAGAAAAAGAATTATATACCTGACTAGGCCAAAATAAGAGAGGCCTGGTAGGACCACCTGAAACATAGCTACAAATTCTGGCAGGGCTTCCCCCGGCTTGATTTGTGGTGAGCGTGGGACCGCCTGAAGGATAGGACCCCAGGCACCTTCCGAGACTAGATCTTACAGTACAACTTGCCCTTCCTGGACGGAACACTGGCCTTGGAGCCTGGGACACCCTGGGGCAGTGCCACCATCTCGAGGCCGCCATGGCACAAAGAGGCCCTAGCATCAGAGATCCTGAGATGTCCATTGGACCAGGGCCCCCGAGCTGAGGTTGCCATGCCAGGGGAGCCTGGACATCATGAAGCCTGGGACATCCTGGGGCAGTGCCACCAACCCGAGGCCACTGTGACACACGGGGGCACTGGTGCCACTGAGAGGCTGCACAGCATGTCCAAGCCCAGGCCAGCG
>NW_022308571.1:0-2773 GCF_002776525.5 Piliocolobus tephrosceles
GTCATCAAATGAACTGTTTATTTTGTGATAACATTTATGGAATAAAAGGATTTATCCACATAGATTTACATTATATCAAGTAACTTGCCTAGTTGATTTTCATCTTACTTCAGGTTCTCCAGTGGTAGACCCTGAGACAAAGATCTCTCACAAGTCGTTTATTTGAAAGGTGAAGAAATCACTTAGTAGGGTTTGGGAAATTAGATAAGGCACATTATTAAGCCAGCTACTCGCTGTGTGTCAGTGAAGCTTAATTCTACTAGGGACACACTAGGAGCCAATGTGAAGATCATGCCTCTAAGTGCCACACAAGGGATATGGAGATTGGTGTATTTTTCTTATCAACTCCTTGTTGTATTTGGTTGAGCACTACTCCCAGGTGGTCCTAATCTCCAGCATAACTGACCCCACCCTTAAGCTGCTGAAGCTTGGTGATTAGCCAGAGATAAACCTCAGGCAAAGGAAAAGAAACCTATTTCTGGCAATTGAAATTCAAATAAGCCTGTACTAAAGTGGTAAAGACAAAAATATATGAGTAAGATACCTACAATTTTTCTGACAGTTATTCAGTTGAACAACTGAACCTTTCAAGTAAGAAACTCTCTGTACATTAAAGAATACACTAGACCAGTCTAGTCACTATGCAATTTTTAAAGCCAAATTGACTAGATGAGGAATTTTGAACAGATTTACCTACACTCCTCCTTTCGCCTCTGCTTCTCTTTGCTTGTCTACAGAGAACACATATGGCTTAGAGGTGTATTTCTTTACTTTTTACAAAGAGACTTTGCTGCCAAAGCTCTCCAGATTTCTCTGATATCATTAATTAGCCCTTGGTTTTAGAATCTAATTGGCTAAAAACTAATAGCAAAATTATCTTAATACTTATAGCCAAAGCTATATTTTGTAAAATTTGTTTGATATCTCTCATTTACCCATTTTGCTTTCACCCCTCCTTGATCTCATCCCAAAGATATTCATATTTTGACTGTAGTTATTGACTATAATACTTTTATAAAATTTCTTCCTCATATAATTTCCCATTTTATGGAATTTCATTGATCTAAAAATACTTTGCATGCAAGGGTTAATGGTTCACAGACCCTTAGTTATTTCTAGCATATATATTAGAGGATCCATATATACACAATATATGTTTTATATATATCATATGTACACATACACCGTTGAAGTATGCCATATAAATATATGCTCTCTATATATGTATATTATATATATATAGTTTATTGACATATACCATGTATACATACACTTGAATAAGAACAGTGATGAGAGTTAAAAACTGCAGAACTCAGTTATGGGGTCTTTTGTCTATATATATATACACATATATATATATACATGCTATACTTCAGTATATATTGAAGAGAAATATATAGCAGAGAAATAACTCTGTAAGCATCTGTGAACCATTAACCCTTACATGCAAAGTATTTTTGCACTGTAGCATACTGACATGGTAACATACATTGGGATACAGGAAGTTTCTCTAGCATCTTCCAAATTATTTCAGTGTTCTCTTTCACATTGCACACATCAAAATATACTTCTTTGATCCATTTTTGTCATACTTGCCTGCACATAACCTTGTGTTTCTAGCAGCTGTTTCATGGCATATATTTTATCTCTTTTTTGTGTGTGTGTGAGATGGAGTCTCGCTCTGTTGCCCAGGCTGGAGTGCAGTGATGCAATCTCAGCTCACTGCAACCTCTGCCTTCCAGGTTCAAGCAATTCTCTTGCCTCAGCCTCCTGAGTAGCAGGGATTATAGGCGCCAGGCACCGCACCCTGCCAATTCTTATATTTTTAGTAGAGATGGGGTTTCACCATGTTGGCCAGGCAGCTCCCAAACTCCTGACCACAGGTGTTTGGCCTTGGCCTCCCAAAGTGCTGGATTACAGCTATGAGCCACCGCACCCAGCCTATATCTCATATTTCTAAATAAGATTCTTGCAAAATTAAATTTTGGAAACCTGCTTCCTATCTAAAAATATTTGTTTCCTTCTTAGATTTCTTTTTCAAAATGATTTATGGCTCAATTTTGAAAGCCTCATATTGAGTTAAGTCTGAAATGGGTTGATAGGTGTATACTGCTTTGAAATAGATGAAGCAGCGAGAGACTAACAATGGAAATGCCATCGTCTCATTTATTTCACATTTAGGTCATCAAATTGTTGTCCACACAGACAAGGCAATCACAATATTTTAAACCACACTTTCAAATTTTCCTGAGGCTCTTCCATTGAATCATTGTGGCCATGAGGAGCTGAATTTAAGAAAAATCAAGGAGAGTAATAATGAACAATTCTATGAATGAAACTTTTTTGCATTTCTTTTTTGCTCTGAATTATAACAAACTCTTGGCAGATCCTAAAATATTGTGTCTATTATGTCTGTTTCAATCTCCATTCCCTGGAGGTTCTAAAGTCTGCATAAGGCCATCACAAAAATGAAAAGTTGAGTGTTTGAGTCCTTCACATTAAGAGTGGGGAAAAGTAAAGCCTGAGGAATCATATCTATGGCCAACGTGGGAAAAGATAACTATTAATCTCAGTAACATGGGAAGCAGTATTGATATTCCTAATAGCCTAAAGCACATTCTCAAACATAAAATGCAGCAAACATCATTAGGTGAGTAACATTCTCCTAAGTTCCTCAAATATCTCATTCATCTATCATTGGAAGAAACAATGATATGCCTTAGGGATGCTCCTGAATATTTAGATTGATTTCTTTAAAACACACACACACACA
>NW_022308576.1:0-1033 GCF_002776525.5 Piliocolobus tephrosceles
TACGAACTTATTTTAAACATAATTATATGTACATATATATGCATATATTATGTATATGTATAAACATTTTTATTTTATTAAAATTTTTTTTTCCCCTTTTAAACATGTTTATTAATTTAAATTAAACATATTGTATATTAACCTTATAATGACAAACTTTGCATAATATCACCTTCTGCTTATCATTTATTTTGTCAATGCATTGATATATTAATTTATTTTTACATATCATCCATGTATGTTATATTTGTACATATTCATTATGCATTACTACAGAACACTATGAGAACAGATATATAAACGATAACGCCATTGTAACATATAACAGTGATATCACACTAAATAACTGCACGTATGTTATTAGCTCTATATATATAAAGAAAAATAAGCGCTTAGATAATAAAACTATTTACCATTAAGAACACTCTACAAAACATTCATTTTGATAAAAAACTAGGTTTTATAAAAGTTATAATTGCATATATTAGTATATACAAATATACATATATATACTGTTTTAATATCAAAATTGTTTATTTATACAGAATGTAAAAGCAAGGTAATGCTGTGCGATTTTTAATTTTTATTTTTTTTTAATGCTAATAAAAATGGTATGATTCATACCAATACAAATAATTTACATTTTTTTATACTACTATTTATTTTTAATATCATTCAATATTTATACATGAAAAAGAAAAAGCAAAAACTGTTAACATATAATATAATTTTTAATACTTTTAAAACATTACGCAATCTATCAACACAAATGCATTTTCCTTTATCATTCATTTTTTTACCGCTTCAAAAAAAATAAAGACCAAAAGAGCGAATTAAGTCCTGGAAAAAAAAAGTATCAAAGCTTTTAAAGTTTAATATTATAATAAGTATATAATAATTACATGTTTAATGTTATGAAACACTTTTTTATTTTCTCATAATTTTAAAGAAAAATGGGAACGGTGCTATTAAAAAAAATTTTAAGTATAATTCCTACATCAACAATAAATTAGAAAGTTTTGCTAAGATTGGA
>NW_022308577.1:0-9945 GCF_002776525.5 Piliocolobus tephrosceles
GCCCTACAATTCAACTCAAGTAGAAGCTAGGGGCTCGACCTTTAAGATGAGCTCTCCTGACAATGTTATTGTTTTTAACCTAATTTGACTCAATCCAATTTGAGAATATGATGAAAGCTAAAAGACTTATCCCAGAAAATACACATGTCCACAAAATTTTGCACATAAATTTAAGGCCTCCCAAACTCCCTAAAACCCACTCAGAAAATCTATATTAAGAATCTCTTAATCTCTTAATCTAGAATCTCTTAATCAGGCGTGGTAGCTCATGCCTGTAATCCCAGCGCTTTGGGAGGCTGAAGTGGGTGGATCATTTGAGGCCAGGAGTTTGAGATCAGCCTGGTCAACATAGTGAAACCTCATCTCTACTAAAAATAGAACAATTAGGCTGGGCGCGGTAGCTCATGCCTGTAATCCCACCACGTTGACAGGCCGAGGCGGGTGGATCACCTGAGGTCAGGAGTTCGAGACCAGCCTGGCCAATATGATGAAATACTATCGCTACTAAAAATACAAAAAATTGGCCGGGCGCGGTGGCTCAAGCCTGTAATCCCAGCACTTTGGGAGGCCGAGACGGCGGATCACGATGTCAGGAGATCGAGACCATCCTGGCTAAACGGTGAAACCCCGTCTCTACTAAAAATACAAAAACTAGCTGGGCGAGGCGCCCGGGAGGCGGAGCTTGCGGTGAGCTGAGATCCGGCCACTGCACTCCAGTCCGGGCGACAGAGCAAGACTCCGCCTCAAAAAAAAAAAAATTAGCTGGGGGTGGTGGCAGGCGCCTGTAATCTCAGGTACCCAGGAGGCTGAGGCAGGAGAATTGCTTGAACCCTGGAGTCTGAGGTTGCAGTGAGCAGAGATCGCACCACTGCACTCCAGCCTGGGCAATAAGAGCAAAACTCCGTCTCAAAAAATAATAAATAAATAAATAATTTAAAAAATTAGCCAAGTATGGTGGTGCTTGCCTGTAATCACAGTTACTTGGGTGGCTGAGGCATGAGAATTGTTTGAACCAGGTAGGCAGAGGTTGCAGTGAGCCAAGATCACACTACTGCACTCTAGCTTGGGTGACAGAGCAAGATCCTGTCTCAAAACAAAAAACAAAAAAAACCCAACCAAATAGAAAAACTCTTAAGACTTTGCTAGGGGTGCATATTGCCATTCCATTGTGACATTATAATTTAGGTTTAAATCAGAAGCTACTACTCAGAATTTAAATACTGGCTGGGCATGGTGGCTCACACCTGTAATCCCAGCGCTTAGGGAGATTGAGGCAGGAGGATCACTTGAGCCCAGGAGTTCAAGGCCAGCCTGGGCAACATGGCAAAACCCTATCTCTACAAGGAAAAAAATACAAAAATTAGCCGGGCATCACGACAAGCGCCTATGGTCCCAGCTAATCAAAAGGCTGAGGCAGGAGGATAGATTGAGCCCAGGAGGTCAAGGCTGCAGTGAGCTGAGATCGTACGGCTGCACTCCAGCCTTGGCAACAGAACGAGACCCTGTCTCAAAAAAGCAAAAAACAAAAAAACCACAATTATTTCTTCTTCCTCTTTTTTTTGGTTTTGTTTTGTTTTGGTTTTAAAGATGGGGTCTCACTCTACTACCCAGGCTGGAGTACAGTGGCACAATCATAGCTCACTGCAACCGCCAATTCCTTGGAGGCTTTTAAAAAAATTTTTGGAGAGACGGTGTCTCAATATGTTGCCCATGCTGGTCCTGAAGTTCTGACCTCAAGACATCCTCTCCCCTTGGCTTCCGAAAGTGTTGAGATTACAGGTGTGAGGTACCGCATCTGGCTGTTTTTTGTTTTTTGTTTTTTCGTTAAATAGATCCAAAAGCCAAAGGACATCTCTACAGGCATACCTTGTTTTATTGTGCTTCACTTTCTCCCACTTCTCAGATATTGCCAGTTTTGCAAATTGAAGGTTTATGGCAATCCTGTGTCAAGCGAGTCTGTCGCCATCATTTTCCAATAACCTGGGCTCACTTCATGTCTCTGTATCACATTTTGGTAATTCTCTTAATATTTCAAACCTTGTCATTATTATTATATCTGATATGGTGATCTGTGATCAGTGATCTTTGATATTACTATTGTAATTATTTGTGGGCATCACAAACCTTGTCCATATAAGATGACAAACTTAACTGATACATGTTGTATCCGTTCTGACTGCTCCATTGACCAGCCGTCCCCCTTCACTCTCCCTATCCTTGGCCCTCCCTATTCCCTGAGACACAATATTAGCATTGGGCCAGTTAATAACACTACAATGACCTCTAAGTGTTTAAGTGAAAGGAAGAGTTGTATATCTCTCACTTTAAATCAAAAGCTAGAAATTATTAACCATAGTGAGATAGGCATATGGAAAGCTGAGACAGGGATGGGCATGGTGGCTCATGCCTATAATCCTAACACTCTGGGAGGCTGAGGTGGGAGAATTGCCTGAGCCCGGGCAGTAGAGGCTTCAGTAGCCATGATTGTGCCTCTGCACTCCAAAAAGGAGGGGAAGGGAAGGGGGAAGGGAAGGGGGAAGGGAAGGGGGAAGGGAAGGGAAGGAGGGAGGGAAGGAGGGAAGGGAGGGGAAGGGAAAGGGAGGGAGAGAAGGGAGGGGAAGGGGAAGGGAGGAAGGGAAGGGAGGGAAGAGAAGGAAGGAAAGAAAAAAGAAAGTTGAAATAGGCTGAAAGCTATGCCTTTTCTTTTTTTTTTTCTCTCAAGACGGAGTCTTGCTCTGTTGTCCAGGCTGGAGTATAATAGTATGAGGCTCACTGCAACCTCCACTTCCCGGGTTCAAGCGATTCTCCTGCCTCAGCCTCCTGAGCAGCTGGGAGCTACTCGGCATGTGCCACCACACCCAGCTAATTTTTGTATTTTTAGTAGAGACAGGGTTTCATCATGTTGACCAGGCTGGTCTTGAACTCCTGACCTCAGGTGATCCACCTGGCCACTCCCAAAGTGTTGGGATTACAGGTGTTGGTCACCATGCCCTGCACTATGCCTTTTCTAACCCAGGTTGTGAATGCAAATGAAAAGTTCTTTTTGGTTGTTTGGGTTTGTTTGTTTGTTTTAAACTTTTATTGCTTGACTCTGGGAAATGGAAAAGTTCTTGAAGGAAAGCAGAAATGCCCAGACCAGCCTGGGCAACATAGTAAGACCCTGTCTCTATTTAAAAATAAATTAAAAAAATAATTTTTTTTTTTTTTTTTTTGAGACGGAGTCTCGCTCTGTCGCCCAGGCTGGAGTGCAGTGGCCAGATCTCAGTTCACTGCAAGCTCCGCCTCCCGGGTTTACGCCATTCTCCTGCCTCAGCCTCCCGAGTAGCTGGGACTACAGGCGCCCACCACCTCGCCCAGATAGTTTTTTGTATTTTTTTTTTTAGTAGAGACGGGGTTTCACCGTGTTAGCCAGGATGGTCTCGATCTCCTGACCTAGTGATCCGCCCGTCTCGGCCTCCCAAAGTGCTGGGATTACAGGCTTGAGCCACCGTGCCTGGCCAAATCAAATAATTTTTTTAACAAAAAAAGGAAAGTTTGAAGCTAGCAGAGGTTGGTTCACAAGGTTTAAGGAAAAGAGTGATTTCCATAACATTAAAGTGCAAGAAGCAGCAACAAATGCTGATGGAGAAACTGCAACAAGCTGTCCACAAGGTGTAGCTACGATCATTAAAGGTGACTACACTAAACAACAGATTTTCAATACAGGGGAAACAGCCTTCTACTGGAAGAACATTCCACCTAGGGCTTTCACAGAGAGAAGGTGATGCCTGGCTTCAGACTTTCAAAAGGACAATCTTACTCTTAATGGCATCTGGAATGCTGAATCCTTTCCAGAAGTTTTTCAATCTTACTCTCTTGTTAGAGGCTAATGCGGCCCATAGCTTTAAGTTAAGGCCAATGCTCATTTACCATTCTGAAAATTCTAGGGCCCTTAAGAATTATTCTAAATCTACTCTACCTGTGCTCTATAGCTCATCTGGTGCAATGGCTCACGCTTGTAATCCCAGCCCTTTGGAAGGCCAACGCAGGCGGACCACCTGAGGTCGGGGGTTCGAGGCTAGTCTGGCCAACATGGTGAAACCCCGTCTCTACTAAAAATATGAAATTAGCCAGGTGTGGTGGCACATGCCTGTAGTCCCAGCTACTTGGGAGGCTGGAGCGGGAGAATCGTTCGAACCTGGGAGGCGGAGGTTGCAGTGAGCCGAGATTGTGCCATTGCACTCCAGCCTGGGCAACGACAGTGAAACTCCATCTCAAAAAAAAATAAATGAATAAAAGAAGAAATATCTTTCCTAAGGCTATAGCTGCCATTGATTCCTCTGATGGACCTAGGTAAATTGAAAAACTTCTGGAAAGGATGCAGCATTCCAGATGCCATTAAGAACATTCGTGATTCATGGGAGGTCAAAATATCAACATCAACAGGATTTTGCAAGAAGTGGATTCTAACCCTAATGGATGATTTTGAGAGATTCAAGACTTCAATGAAGGAAGTAACTGTAGATGTGGTGGAAATAGCAAGAGAACTAGAAGTGGAACCTGAAAGATGTGACTGAATTGCTGCAATCTCATAAAATTTGAACAGATGAGGAGCTGCTTCTTAAGATAAGCAAAGAGTGGTTTCTTGAGATAGAATCTACTCCTTGTGAAGATGCTGTGAACACTGTTGAAATGGCAACAAAGGATTTGAATATTCCATAAACTCAGTTGATAAGCAGAGACAGGGTTTGAGAAAACTGGATTGACTCCAATTTTGAAAGGTCCACTATGGGTGAAATATTATTAACCAGCATCACACGCCATCAAGAACTCTTTCATGAAAACAAGAGTCAACAGATGTAGCAAATGTCATTGTTGTCTTATTATAAGCAATTGCCACAGCCAGCCATCCCAACCTTCAGCAGCCACCATCCATATCGGTCAGCAGCCATCAACATGGAGCAAAGACCCTCCACTAGCAAAGAAAATGACTTGCTAAAGGCCTAGATGATTGCTAGCACTTTTTTTTTTTTAGATGGAGTTTTACTCTTGTTGCCCAGACTGGCGTGCAATGGCGCGATCTCGGCTCACCACAACCTTCGCCAACCGGGTTCAAGCGATTATTTTGCCTCAGCCTCCCTAGTAGCTGGGATTACAGGCATGCGCCGCCACTCCCGGCTAATTTTGTATTTTTAGTAGAGACGGGGTTTCTCCATGTTGGTCAGGCTGGTCTTGAACTCCTGACCTCAGTCTGCCTGCCTCAGCATCCCAAAGGGTCGGGATTACAGGCGTGAGCCACCATGCCCAGCCGATTGTTAGCATTTTTTAGCAGTCATTTTTAGAGACAGGGTCTCACTCTGTCGCCAGGCTGGGGTGCAGAGGCACAATCACAGCTCACTGTAATCTCGAACTTCTGGGCTCAAGCGACCCTCCTTCCTCAGAGCAATTAACCAAAGTATATATACTTTTTCCTCCCTCTCTCCCAATATTTTAAATTAAGGTACGACCATTGTTTTAGACATAACACACTTAATAGACTACATTAAAAACATGATTGTATTTGCACTGGGACATGAAACATTTGTGAGACCTCACTTTTTTGCCATATTGCGGTGGTGTGGAACCAAATTCGCAGTATCTCCGAGGTATGCTTGTACTAGATTTTCTGTGCTTGGGTTTAGTCCATATCGTAAATACCCTGAAGGAAAAAGGAACATGGCAGAGAGCACAAAGAGGACAATACATATTTGCTGAAAAACAGTAGGACACAGAACTGCTGACGACGACAGCCTTGCCCTCTCCAGTTGACTGCAGCAAATGTTGCCAATTTGCCTGAGACAAGCAATTCGAGGAGAGAAAAGCTGCTTGCCTT
Source organism: Piliocolobus tephrosceles (assembly GCF_002776525.5). Classification (NCBI taxonomy): domain Eukaryota; kingdom Metazoa; phylum Chordata; class Mammalia; order Primates; family Cercopithecidae; genus Piliocolobus; species Piliocolobus tephrosceles. The sequence continues at coordinate 5,852 of NW_022308577.1, forward strand.
TCCAGTTAGCACGAAAAGTGCTGGGTTTGTCTTCTGCCGAGCACCCGCAACCCAGATCCCAACCCGAGAATCCCGAGACCCACTTTTGGTGAAGGGAACTCCTAGCAGCAACGCCCAGCTACCGGCGTGACCCTCAGACCGCACTTGCCTCCCAGCCTGGGGAGGTGGAAGGGGCCGTCCGGAGTCCCCTTACTTCGCCAGTGAGTGATCCCTGGGCGGAGGCGGCGCGGGGGCCCCCAAGCCAGCCTCGGGGCGAGAGGCGGGGCGGGCCGCGCGCCCCCGCTCCTCGCGGGCGCCCCAGCCCTGCGCGCCAGGCCTGCGTGTCCTGGCGCCGACCCCTCCCTCGCGCGCCTTGCCCGGCGCACGCGCGTGGCCTCGCGCAGGGCGGGGAGAGGCGGCGGCTGTGGGCGTCCGGCCCCGAACCTGTCAGACCTGGGAGCCAGCCTCCAGCGGCCGGCGCGGCGGACGCGAGCACTACCCAGCTCTCCCGCTGCCCGGGGTGGAGCAGCGCGAGCCGGCCTCGCTGAGCCGGCTGGGGGCGGGGAGATGAGCTGCGGCCCCGCGGCAGCGCCCCAGGTATTAAATAGATGTGCCGCCCCCTCGCGGAGCCCTGGCGGAGCCTCGGGGCCGGCCCTGCGACCCGCAGCCAGCGGCTTCGGAACTTGAGGACAGGGTTGGGCGCCTTTAATTTATAACGTGTTTCGTTTTCCACAGGATGGGGAGGGACGCGCGGCACTGCCCTCGAGAACTGGCGCTCCGGTGAAGTAGGCGCCACCGGCCGTCCGCCTCCCCCAAGCCGTTCCGCACCGCGGCCGCTCAGCCTCTGCCATGGCCGGCTCTGGCGCGTGGAAGCGTCTCAAATCTCTGCTGAGGAAGGATGATGCGCCGCTGTTTTTAAATGACACCAGCGCCTTTGACTTCTCGGATGAGGCGGGGGACGAGGGGCTTTCTCGATTCAACAAACTTCGAGTTGTGGTGGCCGATGACGGTTCCGAAGCCCCGGAAAGGCCTCTTAACGGGGCACACGCGACCCTCCAGGCCGACGATGACTCCTTACTGGACCAAGACTTACCTTTGACCAACAGTCAGCTGAGTTTGAAGGTAGATTCCTGTGACAACTGCAGCAAACAGAGAGAGATACTGAAGCAGAGAAAGGTGAAAACCAGGTTGACCATTGCTGCCCTTCTTTACTTGCTTTTCATGATTGGAGAACTTGTAGGTGAGTTGTGTTGCCAACTCACTTTCCGTTTACCTTTCCTCGAGAGTCTTTGTCAAGCTGTAGTTACACAGGTTGAGGTTTAACCCATCTTTTCAGGAAGTTTGTATTTATCAAGACATTGATCTCATGTGAAAAGGCCACACGGTTCCAAAGTGCAGCTCAATCTAAGTACAACATAAACTCCCCGAGATAACTTTGACTTTATCTTCTAGTTCTTCAAACACTGTCATCCACCGTAAAGTTAAGGACGTTATCTTCATTGTATGTCATGTAACTTCCTCTTTTTACAAAGTTCTGGTAAAATACCAGGTTAATTTTCGCAACGTTTAAAATAGTAAATGATCGTAAATTACTTAGGATCATAGAATTTTACAGTATGAAGGGACCTTACTGAACACATACTCCACCTCCTTTTTTTTTTTTTTTTTTTTTTTTAATCATGTAAGGGTTTCCAGGGCTCAAACCGGTGAAATAAGTCGTGAGGGCCACTTAGGGAGTTAATGGAAGAGCCACATCTACAGTCCCAGCATTTTTCCCTCTACATTTGACCTAAGTGGTTTCTTTTATGCTCTTTCCTTTTGTATTTATAGCCAAGAGATTTGCAAAATTAATTACCAACTAACGTGAAAATTTTGCATTATAAGGAGGGCCTGAAATGAACCAGAGGACTCCGCAAGATTTCTATGAGCCTGTTTTCTTGTTCATTTTTTAATTATACGAACAATCCATTCTCAATATAAGATACATTCTGAATTTAGGTTATTTTCAGTCACATCGGTATAACTACTAACTTTTCAGTGACAGTTTACAAAGTGACATTAAAGCAGGGAGATGATTCTCACATGTTATCTCTTAATGATGAACCATGACAAAAACAGGTGGCAGTCCAGATTTAAGATGCTTGACTGTAGGGTTCTATATAGGAAAAATTACATGCATTTCCTACCTCCTCTCATAACACTCCTCCCCAGGGCTCACTTCAGTCATGCTGGTCTTCTTTTTCCTTCTCCAGTCCAAAGCTCTTTTTGCCTCTAAGGCGTTCAAAGTGGCTGGTCCTTTTATCTCAGTGGCTTTCAAGCATTTTTTGACCTCACTATAGTAAGAAATACACTTCATATTGTGACTTATTTAGGCATGCATGCTTTCATATGTATGAGAATACACACAGGTCACATGTATATAATGTACGTATAACTGAAACAAAAGTTTTCCTTCGTGTGATGTATACAAATAGTTTTTCAATTGTGGTCCCAGCTCACTAAATGGATTTCATGTGTCCACTGCAGTAGGTCAGGGCCTTAGTTTGAAAAACACTGCTTTACATAGACTACCTTTCCCAAATCTTTTCTTGGCCAGTTTCTTCTCATTCTTGTCTTATTTAAAAAGACACCCCGGCTGAGTGCGGTGGCTCATGCCTTTAATCCCAGCACTTTGGGAGGCCGAGGTAGGTGGATCACCTGAGGTCAGGAGTTTGAGACCACGCTGGCCAAGATGGTAAAACCTTGTCTCTACTAAAAAAAAAAAAAATTAGCTGGACGTGGTGGCGGGCACCTGTAATCCCAGCTACTCGGGAGGCTAAAGCATTAGAATGGCTTGAACCCGGGAGGCGGAAGTTGTGTGAGGAGAGCATGAGCAACAGAATAAGACTGTCTCAAAAAAAAAAAACAAAAACGAAAAACAAACAAAAAAACACCTTTGAGAGACCTTTTCTGACTGACTAAAGTAAATCCCTTTTGTCCCCTGTTCCCTCTCCAACTTTCAAAGTCCTCAGCATCTGAGATATCTTATTTATTTACTCATTTAGTGTTACCTGTCTGTTTCCACTGAAATACAGACTGAATTCCTAGCACCTAGAACAGTGACTGGCACAAAGTAGATGCTCAATAAGCTTGTTGAATTAATTAATTTTTATTCTGTTAGATAATTATAAATGCTTAAGCTGTAAAGAAATTGAAAGACAGGAGTGAAACTGTGCCCCAAATGAAGCACCATGGTCTCAGCAGACTAAGATTCAGTGACTTGCCCAAACTAACACAACTAGAATATCAAGTCATTCAGGTTTAATGATTTTTGAAGTTAACATTGAATATTTGAAGTTAAATAACATTAATCACAGCATCCCCCCCTTAAAATGATTAATAATTCAGAGTTTATTTCACCTAAGTAAAAATCATTAAGATATAATTGTCTTGACTTCTCACTTCTGAAATTTGTTATTTGGTAAGTGTTGTTTAATGAAAGCCACAATACGTATTTCCTTTCAAATACTGACTTTATTCTCAAATGTGGAAATATTTTGTTAAACAATACAGAGATGATAGTAGTACTTAGGGTAAGCATTAACAATATTATTTAGAATGTTATATGGAATTCAATTGTATACAATACAGCATTTATTAAAGTGTGTCCAAAGCGCTTATAAATAAAGCATCTTCAAGGCACGCAGATCACTTGAGGTTAGGAGGAAAGCAGCCTGGCCAACATGGTGAAACCCCATCTCTACTAAAAATACAAAAAAATTAGCCAGGCATCATGGCGTGCTCGTAGTACCAGCTACTGGGGAGGCTGAGACACAAGAATCGCTTGAACCTGAGAGGTGGAGGTTGCAGTGAGCCAAGATTGCACCACTGCACTCTAGCCTGAGCAACAAAATGGGACTCTGTCTCAAAAAAAGAAAGAAAGAAAAAGAAATAAAGCATCGTATGTAGGAAGTATGGAGAAATAAAAAATGAAGCAATTTGGCCAGGCACGGTGGCTCACACCTGAAATCCTAACACTTTTGGGAGGCCAAGGCGGGCGGATCACTTGAGGTCAGGAGTTCGAGAGCAGCCTGGCCAACATGGTGAAACCCCGTCAGTACTAAAAATACAAAAAT